>NW_004567116.1:11898803-11926535 GCF_000260355.1 Condylura cristata | reverse complement strand
AAAAAAAAAAAATACATGCCTTTTGCAGCAACATGGATGGAGCTGGAAAAGATCACGCTTAGTGAAATAAGCCAGAAAGGAAAAGGAAAAATACTGGATGGTTTCACTCATAACAGGAATATAAAGGGCCAGGTGAGAAAATAATAATGATGAACAACTATATACCAGAGACATTTTATGGAGGTGGAATGAATAACTATATACCAGAGACGTTTTACAGGGGTGGAATGGGAAATGGGACCAAAAACGGTGGAGAGAGGGAAATGCACTGGACTATGGTGATGGCACACGGGTGATTTGGTGAAGGGAAGCCCATGGGGATTACACCTGAGATGGAAAAAGGCACAAAATGATGTAAAAATAAACTATTGTATTAATTTAAAAAATGTGTGCTTATAAAATATGACTCCGGATCTTGTAATATTTTTTTACTCCCTAGAGGTCTTTTGAATGAAGGATACTATATCTTATCTGCTCCAGAGGTTAAATTTAAGGCCAGTCAGCTATTAAAACAATGGACATTTGTAATTCAAGGAAAGGAAAATTTTTCTAATACTCCAACTACATGAAAACAGAATAATTTGCTCTGATGATATTAATTGAGCTATCATCTGATATATTTGATTTAGCAATTAAATTTTAAATGATTTATTTACTTGGAGTTTCTATCCAGTGCCTTCAGAATACAAATTTTCGAAACATACGGATAAAATGTTTACATAACCAAGTGCATTGCTTAACACCTAGTAGATCATCAATAATTAATGGGTCAAAAATGAATTGAAGGAGAAGCAAAAGGACAACTTGGACATTTTATTAAAGCACCAGTCATCTTGCTGTGAGCACCAAGCACAAATGTGAAGGCAGAACCAGAGCTTTAAGTAGTGAGGAGAAAGTGAGAGCTGTGTCAGGGCATGCTGACCTCCCGTGTGTCAGTAAATGATATAATGTAAAGCCACACGATAGAAATATATCACATCTTCTAGTTTAAACCAAACCCTCCCAGCATGCTTGTCTTGTCTTTAAAAGAGATCCCTTGTAACAAAAATAGCGGTTTCGTTGGGTACTCTTTACCATCCAGTAATTCTTCCCTTAGTGATAACATACTATTTGTTTTGGGTATGGCTCACATCCCATTATTGGGATAATTGGAAGAACTGTCAAGTACCAGCATTTCCCATCCATCTCTAATATGCAGGAAAGTGGTTCTAGCTTGGAATCTTGCCAACAGTCACCAAAAGACTGAATATATTTGGGATGGACCTTCAGAAATACAAAATAAAAGACACTGTCCAACAATTTCTGCAATTTAGATGCCTAGGGCTTCTCTGGTGTTCAAACCTTTCTTTACATAAGCGCCCTGTCTTTTTGTCAATTTCTTTTCTGATTTTTTTTTTTTTAAGATTTACTTTTTTATGCATACAAGAACTGGGGTACAGGCCAGGTGTGCAAGAGAGAGGATTCACCAGAGATAAAGTGGGGGAGAAGAACGGATAGATCTGCTGAAGTTCACTGCTGAGGGGAGCAGCAGGTAAGACAGGAGAGGTCTGCTGCGCCATGTGGGTCACCTCCCTGGCCAGGGATTGAAATCATGCTGAAGCAGCTGTGGCTAGCTTTGAAGTGCTGTGCTTTAAACTGTTGCTGCACCAGGAGGGCCCTTTTTCCTGATTTTTTTTTTATCCAAAACCAGTTTCTCCTGCTTCCAATCAAGAAATTTTAACTGGGGCAGAGGTCATTAAAGGACTTTAGAATTCTCATATCTAGATTCAAATAGTTGGTCTTTCTTTTATTGCCCACAAAACATTCATTCCATTCTTTGTTCTCCTTAAATGCTAGTTCCTCCACCTGCTTTAAAATATATATAAAATAATTTACCAAATATTGTTGGTATAGAGAAAAATTAAAATGTCATATTAGGTTTAAAAATGCTAAAAAATAGGTTAGCAAATAGTGTTGGTACAGAGAAAAAAATAAAACGTGTGTCATATCAGGCTTTTAGTAAGTAATGAACTCTTGCAACCTAGTATGAATAGTAAAAGTAAAATGTTATCCATGGAAGTATGGTAATCCAGGAACAATTAAAATTGTTAATTTTCCATGCGATTCCACTAAGACTGTAAGTGTTAGTGAACACAGGCAAGAGCGTTCATCAGGAATGGACACAGCATTTTCTGGACAGCCAATTTTTTTCATTTAATGAGTTGCTGTTCCTCTGTCTCTTTTTATGTCCCCCTTTTAAAGTTCTCATCAAATTGGCACACGAAATTTACAAAAATAAAATTTATAATCCACAGGGTCCTGAAGAAGGAAGTGCAGTAATTACCAGGAGGAGACAGTGATGCTCCCACACACTACACGGGTTAGAGACCTCCTCCATGCAGGCACTAACAGCGGACTCAGTGGAGAACACAGCCCAGTCATCTCACTGACCACGTGTGCCGACCTCCTCTTGTTTTAAAGGGAAGACAATTCTGTTTGTGTTCATCAAGGGATCTCTGTGCTCAGCCTTCAGTTCTTGTGACTCTTGTAGTGGAATTTGTTTACTGTTAGGACAGCAGTTGGCTGTTACTTAAAGTCTGTACTTACTGGCCTGTGGGCTTCTTTGCTGAGCTTTGTCTCTTTGGAATGATCTTAGAGGGGAGAAGAGTGGGGTTAAGTCTCAGCGCTATCTCCACTACAGCCTGAGATCCATCCCCTGCCAGGGATCTGACCCACATGGCTAACCCACATCTCCTGTCTCACCTGCTTCTTCCCTCAACAGTGCATTTCAATAGATCCACCTGTTCTGCTCCCCACTCTGTCTCTGGACTCCCAATTCTGGACTACAACCTATGCAAAATAAACAGATAAGTAAAAGGCTGATCTCCACAGATGTCTGCTTTTTGGTGTCTGTGTTAGCACAGTTCTGAGACTTAACTTTCCTGCTGGAGTTCACTTCTGTCCAATGCTACACGAGCAAGGTCAGCCTTCACTGAGAGGTATCGATTGTCCTTTGGGGACACAGAGAACATGGGTGAAGCTTGTCATTTGCCAAGTTGCCTCAATTTACCAACTTATTAAATAAATATGTGCTCCTGGTTTGAAGGAATAAGTATGATTGATTAATTGTTATAAAAGGCCTGGAAATAAAGGGGCAACAAGCAATAAAAGACACAGTGCATTGTTTTGTTGGTGTTTTTTATTAATGTTGACTGAGGGATATTGAGCCAGTCAAGCATACAGTGCTGTATTGATTTTCAAAGTGAGCATTTAACTGATGCATCAATATTAAACCTAAACATAATCCTATCATGAGAAACAAAGCATAATCTCCCTCCTAACCAGCTTTGGTGCAGGGCTATTTGAAGCATGAATGCCTTGGTATCTGAAGTTATTCAATTTCAGGTTCAAATAGGGGATGTGGAAATGCCAGCATTGGTTCAATCATCATAATCATTTATTTGAAGATTGCCAGAACTATTTCAAGTATGGTTAAAGAAAAGAAAAGGCATAGAATTTTAAGGAGTAGCAGTTTTAGAGTCAGACAGAGGCGGATTTCCAACCTTGACCCAATATTTGCCTATAAAAGTCAGCTGATATTTCAAAATCTCAGTATCCTTCTCTTTGAAATTGAGATAATCTGACCAACATCCTTAGATTGGTTAACACAAACATTTTAAAAAAAGATTTATTTATTTATGCATATAGAACTGGGGTACAGGCCAGAGGTGCAGGGACAGTGAGAGGATTCATCAGATACAGAGTGGGGAGCAGAACAGGACAACTGAGAAGTACAGAGCTGAGGGGAGCAGTGGGCAGGCCAGGAGGGGTCTGCTGCGCCATGTGGGTCACCTCTAGGGTGGGGATCGAACTCATGCTGAAGTGTCTTTAGCTTCTTAGTGCTGTGCTTTAACCTGCTGCACCACCAGGGAGGGCCCTTAATGCAAATATTTTCAATGCATATATAAGTGAAGCACCCATTTGTTAGCTGAAACACAATAAATATTTGTTCTCTTACTTTTCTGTTTTAAAAACAGACTGGAAGCTATTGGAAATAGACTATAAACTACGGGGGGTGGGTAGGGGGGGAAGGTAACAATGGAATAAAGACTGCTTAGACTCCATATACACAAATGTCTTTATAAATAATCTAGAAAATGACAAAAACCTATTCAAATTCACTTTCCCATTTCCACCAATTAAATATCCTAGCTAATATAATGAGGTTAGGTTACCTTTGTAAAAAAGAAATTTTCATGACTATTTATCCAGAGGTTGTAGTTAATTGACTTATTGTGTCTCAAGGTAAGGGGCAATTGCAAATTATAGGTAGAGAGAACTACACAGAAGAGAGTAAAGACAGAAAATTCAAAAATAATCATATAAGATCAGGAATTGAAAAGGAACATGAACATAAAAAGGGAGAAAGAACTGTGTTACCACAGATGCCAAAAAGCAACGACCTCAGTGGGGAATAGCCGTTATTTATTTTTTATTTATTTATTTATTTATTTATTTATTTATTTATTTTGCGTAGGTTGTAGTCCAGAGTTGGGAGGGAGGGTGAGATGATTGCTCAGAGATAAAGGGGGGAGCAGACCAGGTGGACCTATTGAACTTGACTGCTGAGGGGAACAGCGAGTGTGACAGGAGATGTGGGTTAGCCCTGTGGGACAGCTCCCTGCCTGGGGGTGGAACACAAGTTGTAGTGGTGATAACACTGAGACTTAACCTCTAGGCCAACAGGGAGGGCCTGCCTGTGGGCATCTTAAAGGACAGTGAAGAAGGGGGAATCATATTCCTGGCAGAAGCAGTCATGTGTGGCTGGAGGGTTTTTGGAAGGAGCAGGAAGGACCAGTGTGAATGGTGCATGGTAGAAGGCCAGGGGATCCCTATAAAAACAGACATAGGGTCCCAGCAAAGAACTAGGTCTTTAGTCTAAGTACCAGGGATGGTCAATAAGACTTTAAGGAGTGGAGAGATGTGATCTGAAAACAAGGTCTCAGTTGTACTGGTGTTTTAGAAGAGGACTGTGAGCTATATATCTTAGTCTCTCCCCATTATGCATCAATGATTAGGAAGATCCCTATACTGGAGTAATCTGCACAAAGAAAAGTGTGGGTGGAAGTGATGTCTTAGAAAAAAAGTAGTCATTTCTTACCCTATCAAAAACATAAATACCTTAAAGAAATTATTTAAAATATTGTGTCATCCTTTTCACTATTTATGACACCTTGAAGTGAAGTTTTTAGGTCTTGCTTTGAATTTTGGAGTATTTTACTAATAATTATGTGTTTTTCCTTGAGGGCAAACACAGAATCTTAGTCAGGTTTGTATTTTCAGTTCTCATTACAGAATTTGACATTTTACACAAATGATAAGTAAATGGGTGCATCACAAAGACTAATATTTGCACATTACTCCGCTGTTGGTAACTCAATTGCTTTCATATTTATATCCCCTTAGTTGATCCTGAGGATAATCCTGAGAGGGTCTATGACATCTTATTATCCCCACTTTAAGGATGAAATGGCTGAGGCTCAGACATGCGGTACCTAGCAGCCCCAAGTCACACAATTAAAGGTGACAGAAGTCACATGTAAATAGGAAGTGACATTATCGCTTGCCAATATCCTATGCAGTGAGTGTCCTAATTATTATTCACCTGAATTAGTCCTTAACTCTTTCAGTCTCTTTCCCAGGACTAACCCCAATTAACAAGGACAGAACACAGAATACACCGTGTAAAGGCTAAAGTTCTGTGCACATTAGAGACACTTCTAGGTCTCCAAAAATAATTTATAGACTAATTTATGGGTGAATGTTCAAACATTGTTATCTTCAATGTGTTAAAAGGATTCTTCAGAATTAGCTGAGTAAAGGCAATATTGAATGGCTCTAATATGATCAGTTGAATCATTGAGCATAGTTACCTATTATATTAAATAGTGTAGCACTTTAAAAACATCTTTGAATTTACTGGGAAGTAAAAAATGTTCATATCTTTCTTTTATATTTTTTATACATTGCTAATTATGATTTCTTTAATCAGTCTTTTCATTTTGTGTCTATGGATTTTTGGTTTATTATCTCCATAAACATGTCTTTTTATTTCCCAGTGCCCTCTTTGATTGTGTTTATTGCTTTTAATCTCAAATTTTACCTTGTCTAAAATGAATATCACTGTTGCTTGTCTTTTGTCTGCATGTGCTTGTTATCAATTTGTTCAGTGCTTAATTTTACCAGGCTGATGGTGTCATTACATCAAAGGCTATTGTAATTTTACTTTTTAAGATTTATTTTTATTTATGCATAACAGATGTGAGGGGTGTTAGAGGATTTACCAGAGACACCGTGGGGAGCAGAACAGGCAGATTTACTGAAATATGCTGCTGAGGGGGGCAGTGGGAGAGACGGGAGAGGTTTGCTGTGCCATGTGGGTCATCCCTGGCCGGGCACTGAATTCTGACTAATGATAGTTTGATAGCACTGAAACTAACCCCTGAACCAACAGGGAGGGCCCAAAGGCTATTTTTAAGTTAATTATTAAATTTTTAAATGCCGATAAGATTGACTTCCATACATATCATTAGTATTTTGGAAGTGCAGGATCCCCTGCATTGCTATTAGCCATTCAGCTCTGGCAAAACTGTATTTTTCTTTCTTTTTAGTTTTTGCACTTTTAACAGGTATACATTGTTAACCAGTTTCCATTTATAGAGATGATTCCCCCCACTGTAAACTTCTACCCTGCCTTTTAATAAAACTTACCAAGTACCATAATTGCTCTTTGGTCACTGTTTAAACCATGGAAAGCAGATTCATTAAGGAACGAACATCAAGTACCTTTCTAGCCACGAACAATCTCCGGAGACAAAGTCACCACTCCTTCTAACCCTTCTCCTCTCTAGCAGAGACTCTTGGGGTTCTCATTATCTTATTTGTTATTTCAAAACTGGTACAATATTGCTAACATCAAGGCAACACTCACTATTGCCAGTTAAAAAAAAAAGTGGGCCCTCCCTGGTGGGGCAGCAGGTTAAAGCATGGCACTGAGAAGCTAAAGCCACTGCAGCATGAGTTCGAACCCCGGCCCTGGAGATGACCCACATGTCTTGGCAGACCTCTCCTGACCTGCCTGCTACTCCCCTAAGTGGTGCACTTCATGAGCCAGCCTATGCTGCTCCCCACTCTGTCTCTGGTGGATCTTCTCACTGCTCTTGCACCTGTGGCCTGTACCCCAGTTCTGTATGTGTAAATAAATAAATCTTTTTAAAAATGCAACAAGAAATGTGCTAGTGTCAGTGTGCAGTGACAGTCCTAAAGGGAGACAAGTGTGCACATGATTCATCATCATCAATGGGACCTGTCATCATGAAGTGAAAAGGGAAAAAATTGGAAATGCTTTCCAGTGTGTTCCAATGTGCTAATGATACTGCTCTGAAAGTGAAAGCAATGCTTCCAGTATCAATTAGATTTTGCTATTTGATTTAATTTAGCTAATCACTTAGCTCAGAGGTAGAGAGGACCATTTGCATGTATGTATTTATCATACACAGATCACTTGGTATGTACCCTCCTCTGCACTATGGGCTTTACAAGTACTTAACTTGTTCAAATATCAGACGTTCCTGCTCAGTTTCCTTTCTGTTATACCTTTTCTTCTCCTTCTCTTTATTTGTATGTATATTTCTATAAATTTCCCAGTGTCACTTTTTACTATCAATAATATTTGCTGGATTTCTGTAATTATTCTATGGGATATTAAGGAAAACATAGACAAAATGTCTATTTTTATTACAGATTTTTAAAATTTTAAATAACATCACTATAAAATATTATGCACAGAAACCTAATAATATCTACAAATAATTTTCCTCCATTTTGGAGAAATCATGCAGTTTCTTCTCTACAAATGAGAGATCCTTATTGCCATATTGCTCTCCCAAAAGGGGTGGGGGGAATGAGAAATCCTCAAATAATATCATTGATAAGGTCTTGGAAATTGAGAATTTAAGTGAGATGTTGTGTTACAATAGGTTAATTGACATCAACTAAAGTTAAGTCCCTGCAGTACCTACCCTGTAACAGAAAAAAACATCGGACTTCCGAAGTTGGAAGAATCAAAATTACTCATTCATTCCCCAACCTGTTTATTCTAGCTCAGGGTTTCAGGTGATGGTAGCTGCTCAGAGGGGAAGATTGAACCAACTCTGGACCTTCCATTGCAGAATACATCACACACCCACATTCACTCTGAGGCAATTTCGACAGGCAAACACAACTTTAGGAAGCAATAATGAAGAAATCCATGAAAAAGTGGTAAAAAGTTCCCCCAGGAGAGTGGCTCTAGGTGGGTGAGCAAATGTTTTTCTGATCAATATTACAATGGACTTTTAGAGAAATAAAATCTATTTATTAGAAAGAGTTCTAATGATGGTGATGTGTAAAGAGAGAGAAAAGGAGGAGGAGGAGAAAGAAGTAATAAATATAGCACTCCCCCAATGCAAAACAATTATTTTAGATCTCCACTGGAGTATTATTCCCCTTCATTCATTGAAATAGTCATTTATTCTGACTGGCAAATACAAAGTTAAAGATTGAGTCAGAAGAAGGCAAGTCCAACTTTTATCCCTAACCTGCATTAAAAGACCTTCATACTGAAATAAGACCATAAATCAACTGTCAGGTTTGGATTAGGGAGATTTAGTTTCCCAGCTAATGTGCCCTCTGTTGTGAAATTTTAATATGACAAAGTAGCTATTTTTTCCTGTTACTTCTCTGGGAAAGTAGGAGCAGAAGAAAGAGCACTTGTGAAGCTGGGCCGCTGTAGAAACATCACTGTTTTCCTGTACGTGAATATATTGAGTCACTGTGACAAGTTGACAGAAAGCATCATGTGCTTCCATGAGTTTGTGCTCTTTATTGCTCACATTAGCTCTTAGAGAAAAAAACAAGCCAAAAAAAAAAAAAAAGGTGAATTCAGTTGGCTATAAATCTTCTCTGACACAGTGTCGAATGTCTCCTGGTAGAAGAGAAGGCAAAGGGAACATGGAGCAACTCCCTAGCATGAATTGAGTATGTGTTAGAGGGAGAAAGGGAATGTCACATAACTGAGGTCCCCATGGGTCTCTCCTATTAATGTTCCCAAATATGCTAACAATTAAGAGAGATGAGGGCCATCCCTGGTGGAGCTAGCCACGGCTGCTTCAGCACGAGTTCGATCCTTGGTCAGGGAGGTGACCCACAAGGCTCAGCAGCCCTCTCCTGTCTTACCCACTGCTCCCCTCAGCAGTGTACTTTGCTGATCTGCTGTTCTGCTCCCCACTCTCTCTGGTGAATCCCCTCACCACCTCTGCATCTTTGGCCTGCACCCCAGTTCTGTGCACATAAATAAATACATATTTAAAAAGAGAGACAAGGAGATGATTATGGTCAACATCAATCTCACTGAATTTATTTCTCCTTATTGCCATCGGGTTAATTCTATTCCTGAGTAAGCTAGCCCTGTTAGGGTAAATACACAACATCAGCTATTACATTACTATAAAAAGGACAAAAACACCAGTCAAAACTAATAGAAAAATGAATCTATAATAATAGGAGAGAACATGAGAAATTTCCAAAATGACCTTCAATAAATTTTGTTAAAAACACCAAAAATTATTTTTAAAAAAAAGGGCAAAAATTAACAATCAGGCTATAAACAAGAACAGTGAAACTATAAAGTAAGGTGTGAGGGAAATCTTCAGTAGCAACACAATAAATGAAGTTGAATTTAAGAATGTCTTTAGTTACACTTTCCCCCCAACCAGAATAGCTGCAGTGTCTTTATTATTCTTTAAAAGGAGATTTGATTCACCAACCTCTTCACAATCCCCACGACACACTTCTGCTTCTATGTCTGAGACCAAGGGAATTCCCTAAAACTAATCTATGTAATATAATCCATATATCTGTCTGTCTGTCCATCCATCTTTATACACCCACAAACACATATACATAACCCTATATAGTTATTTTTCTGCTATGGAAACTAATTTCTGAACATTTAGATTAACATCTTTCTTCCATTTTCCCTAGATTCCCTTTCTCATTTCACATAGACTCCTTTATTTCCAGGGACATCTACTAAAAGGCCATATTTTTGTACAATTTGCTATAGCAACAACTGGTGATAACAATTCAGTAGCTTATAGCAACAAAGATATATTTATCACAAATGTTACATGTCAACGGAGTGGATAATGACTCTACTATATAGCTCTTTTCAATTCAACTCTGTTCCACAGGTTTGCTTTATATTAAGATCTAGCTGATGAGCAGCAATGATATGGAAGATGGAAGATGATATTCTTTTAGCTTACAAGAGTTGAGTAGTAGATCAAACACTGATTTCAGTTGATTTATTATGAAGGTTATACTTTTTTTTTTTTTGCCTTTTTAGACCCAGATAGTATCTGTCAAAATACAAAAGTGATTAAACAGATGTTTGCATATAGATATGGAATTCATAAACGTGAGTCATAGACCAAAGCAAAAGGTAATATCTATAATGTGATACAGTGTGTAAATCAATTTTCTAGGCAGAGTAAGGTGAGTCCCAATAAATTTTATTCAGATAAAATGCTTGGAAAAAATATAACGAAAAGTCCACTCAAGTCTAAGTTTACAGTACTTGGAAAGTAAGTCTAGAAAGCAAGGCACATCAGAACCTATTTCTTCTCTATGATCCCTAATGCCCTTCATCAGTACCCTTGTATGAGCTCTCCTTTTGATTATGGACAGAGCTGCTATTTGTTTCTAAACAACAGAATATAAAAAATTAATGCAACACTCATCTTGTGATTATGTTACAGGATAAGGACTTTTTGCTAGCAAATTCTGTCTTGCGGCTTTCTTGGCTTGATTTATTAAGCACCCATGCTAAGAAAGACTGTGTTCCAGGAACTATAAGTGTTAACTGTCATCAAGAACTTGGGGTCATCAGGTTGAAAGTCATGAGGGGATGGATACTACCACAACATAAGTTTTGAAGCAGATTCTTCCTCAGTTCAATTTCCAGATGAAATAAAAAGGACTGTTGCTTTATCTTTTAAAAAGTATGGATAATAGAGCATTCTATATGTCCCTTTCTGTATTTTGTACTCTACTAGCAAGAGCTTAACAGTTACTAATTTATCCATGAATATTAGTCTATTTTTTATAAAGCAAAGCAGTGTTTCCCTAATGAACATATTGAAAACATTATAAAATTGTAAAATATCTAGGTAGATGGTATTTTTATTTTACTAAATGCAGATTAAATAGTCTGAAAAACCCATGCGTTAAAAATAGAATCAGCATTCTGAAAACTATGACCCAAAATTCAAATGTGGCCCATTGCTTATGCTTGTAAATAAAGATTTATTGTAACACGGTCACATTTATGTATTTTTTAAATTTGATGATTTTGCACTAAGATAGAATTAAGTAGTTAGAACAAAGACTTCACAATTTATAGAGCTAAAAATATTTAATATATGGCATATTTACAGGAAATGTTTGTTGTTCCCAAAATAAAACCACCACTCCCAAATAGCATGTATTTAAATTTCTTCCTACTTTAATCATAAAAATGATCATTGTATATTTTTTATCTTGAAGAACATTATTCAAAAATACACATCACGTAGTTTTTTAAGGAAGAAAAGTTGAGATTTAAGAGTTTATACTCAGGTAAGTTTTTGTTTATTTGTGAAGGAGACAAAGAGGTCACTTTTTGATATTCTAGACTGAGCATTTAAATAGATGTCAGGGAAAACAACTTGAAGATGTATCAAGCTTAGAAACAGTACAATATCTTGGTTATGTATACAGGTTCTTAAGACAGACAACCTGGCTTTGAAGTGTGGATTAATCCACCAGATCTATAATACCTTGATGTCCTCATGTCCAAAATGAGGCTGATAATAAAGATGACTTGAGTATTAAAGTAGATCATTCGTATAAGGTCCTTAGAGCAGTGTGTGGTACATATTTAATATGGTGGCTTTTATTAAGATAACAAAGAATTATAAAAACATCTCAAAACTTTGAAATCATAAGTATGTTGCAAAAAATCCTTTAAGAGCAGTGAAACACAATAGTCTATATATAGTTTATGAAAAATAACCTAGGTAGCTATGGTTCGAAACTGGAATGCAAAAACAAATACAAATCAATAAATATGCTTGATATATAATGTAAAAATAAGTTGCCTCATAAACTTTATTACCCTAATTTAATAAATTGTGAAAAGCTATGAACATAGAAAACAACATACTGAAGCCATTTAAAAAAATATAATACAGGCCCTCCCTGGTGGCGCAGCAGGTTAAAGCACTGCACCGAGAAGCTAAAGCCACTTCCGCATGAGTTCGATCCCCGCCTGCCCCGGAGGTGACCACATGGCGTGGCAGACCTCTCCTGACCCGCCCGCTGCTCCCCTCGGCAGTGTACTTTGTCGATCTGCCTGTTCTGCTCCCTACTCTGTCTCTGGTGAAGCTTCTCACCGCCCCTGAGTTCTCTGGCCTGTACCCCAATTCTGTATGTACAAATAAATAAATCTTTTAAAATATATATATATAATACAACAACAAAAAAATCTAACATAAGCAAATATTTTCCCTCAAACCATACTCATTGCACCAAAGATATTTTACTAAAGATCTAATTATATATTGGTATGTATTTAATTTAATAAAAATCTTTCATGAAAGCAATTAAGCAAGATAAATAAAAAATTGTATTTTCATTTTGTGATCCCTACTGAAATAATTGATTAAAGTAATGTTCATCAATGATTGCTAATACCCCTAGACACAAAGAAGACAAGAATTTATTGCTGAAAACAAAATATAACTCTATGGCTGACTTGCTGACCACAGAGGGCAACATGCAACTTTACTAGAGTGAAACTGATACTAGGAAATTAACTAGTTGCTAAAAGCTTGATGTTGTGTGATCCCTGACATGATGCAGTATGAAGGATAAAACAGCACTGCAAGAAATCTGGTTTAGGGCTTTCCCTGGTGGTGCAATGGGTTAAAGCACTGCATTATGAAGCTCTCAAAGTCACTGCAGCACAAGTTCGATCCTCGGCCAGGGAGCTGACCCACATGGCGTGGCAGACCTCTCCTGACCTGCTCACTGCTCCCCTCCAGAGTATTTCAGTGGATCTGCCTGTTCTGCTCCACACTCTGTCTCTGGTGAATCCTCTCACCCACCACACCACCCAGTTCTGTAAGCATAAATAAATAAATGTTTAAAAAAAAGAAAGAAATCTTGTCTAGACACTAGGTTCCACTTTCAATTTAGAAAAAGAATAAAGACAATGAAGCTAAGCAGAGTGACATAACTAATAAGCAGTCCGAATTATGAACTGAATGAATCCAGACATGGAGTTCTACTGAGGAACTGACATGTTTCTTTAAATCAGTTATGACATAGGAGAGTGAGATGGGAAGGTGGAAATTCATAATCCATTCATTTATTCTAAACGATTTATTTATTTAGGCTTAGAGTGCCTGGGTTTAGGCCAGAGGTGCAGGGGTGGGAGGATTCAACAGAGACAGAGTGGGGAGCAGAACAGGAGAATTGACTGATAGACAGTGATGAGAGGGACAGTGAGAGAGACAGGAGAGGTCTGCTGTGCCATGTGGGTCAGCTCCCTGCCTGGGGATTGTACTCAGATGGCAGTGGCTGGCTATAGGTCAACAACACTGAGACTTTAACCTCTGGGCCATCAGGGAAGCCCTGGAAACGTATAGTTTCAAAGAGATTTACAGGCCTTCCTGGTGGCACAAGAGGTTAAGATGCAGCACTATGACGCCATCAGCAGCTACTGCAAATGAGTGAGATCCCCAGCCAGGGAGCTGACCTGACCCACATGGAGCAGCAGACCGACCTAGCTCTCCTGTCTCACCTGCTGCTCCCCTCAGCAATGGGTTTTAGTATTTGCTTGTAGACCGCGTATCTCTGGTCTATGCCCCAGCTCTTGTATGCATATATATGTAAATCTCTAATAAATCAATCAATCAGTATTTAAGAAACATCATAGAGGACAACTCAGTGCAAAGGGTGATATGTGATATATTCTGTATTCAACTGACCGACTAGCTAACAGCACATTTTGTTCATTTATTTGAATAAGGGCTGCGAATTTGATGACATAAAGGGATTATTAATTTTTAAATCTTAGGTATTAGTGTGTAGATGATGGTTTAGACATTATGTTGAATGCCCTATTTTCATGGTTTTTAAACCATACTGAAAAATTTAATAATAAAAGGTAGTGATAATTTGCATTTCCTCTGAATTGTTTCTACCTAAATATTTGCTGAACCTATCATGGTCCTCATTTCATAACTTAAGTAAACCAAACTATCATGCAATGTATGTTATTTATTATGATAATTTATACAGTCTTACAGTGACTTATGTCAATTACTTTGAATAAAAATAGAAAAAAATGCACTGGAAAACTGAAAAATAATTCAAAATGAGTGATAAAGGAATAAATAAAATTTAAGGACCCAAAGTACTAATACTTGGGCTATATAGATGAGGAACTATATGAAGAAATATTATTTTATTCTCATTACACATATACATGCTGGAATATTTTTTGAATGACTGAAATTTTCTTAATTTTGTGTTTTTTAGTTTAACAAGTTTCATTTTCCAAATCAATGCTGGGGCAATCATTTGAAGTGTTGACAAATAATTTTGCAAAAATGCTATTAACCAAAACATCATTTGCATTGGTCAAAGAAAGGTCTGACTTTAGGATAACAACATATATTAAGTGATTGAAACATTAATGAATTTTGAATTATTATGCTTTCAAAAAATTATGGTGACATGGAAAAATTCTTACACTGAATAAAATGCTAGATAAAAATATTATGTATGTGTGCATTGGAAGTATGCAAAAATAAACACAGATATAATAAATAAATGTATCAAAATGCTGAGAATTCTTTTTCTTTTTTTTAAAGATTTATTTATTTATGCTTACAGAACTGGAGTACAGGCCAGAGGTGTGGCAGGTGAGAAGATTCAACAGAGACAGTGGGGAGCAGAACAGGAAGATGTACCGAAATACACCATTGAGGTGAGCAGTGGGCGGGTCAGGAGAGGTCTGCTAAGCCATGTGAGTCAGTTCCTTGGCAGGGGATTGAACTCATGCTGCAGTGGCTTCAGAGAGCTTCATAAGGTGGTGCCTTAACCCACTGCGCCACCAGGGAGTGCCGGAGAATTATTTTCTTTATGAGTGAATTTCTGTTCTACTTTCTTTACAATATGCATCAAAATGTATGTAATAAATATATCAATTAACAAAAAAATCTTCAATATAGAAAACATTTTACCAATTTAAGCTTGCATTTATCTGATGGCAACCAAAAGGAGTAAAAAAAAAATAATGATAAAAATATCTAATAAAATAAAATGAAATTTCTAATTGTTTTTAGAAAATCTTATCTCAATTTGGTAACTTTAGTCCTTTTGATTGTCCCCAGTCAAAAACACACAGGAAAGAAAGAAAATCTTAGCTTGATTTATAAAACATTTGTCTTAAGTACTTATCAGCAAATTTAAAAAATAAGCTAAAGAATGAAGCATAATGCTATCAAAAATCTCATAAAGCTCTTTAGATGCTTGGAGATATCTGATAATGTCTAATAATAATTTTAATAAACATTTTCTACTTATTAAAAATAAGGTTTATAGAGCCAGTTAGATGATGGTTACATGGAGAAAATTACAATGAAGCCTGTCTCAGTGTGATAAGTAGTAAATGCTCCATTTTATTTACAAGCCCAGGACTAAAAAAATAAGACAAACTAAAACAAGGAAGGCATGGAGTCCTTAACCAGATCGACTTTTTTAAAAGTTATTTCTAACTCTACCTGTTTCAGTGACAGAGGTGACAGTAGGGACATCAAAGTATGATATTCTATGTCACTTAGCTATGTTTTGATTCATCTTATTTTTAGAGACCCAATATTATGGAGAGAATAGAGCATGAATCTTTAAAGTCAAATTGGATTTGAATTCGAGCCTTGAAGTGTTCTCTCTGCATGATCCTTAATTTAGAAATCGATGATAAAATTCCTCTTTTCAAGCACAGCCTTTATAACAGTATTTGTAGATTTTGGCCAGTATTCTTCCTTGCACATATAATTACCATACCAATGGTTAGTTAACTTTATAATCCAGGAGATTCTTTTTGAGAAGTGTTGGGCTAATTTCTATCCAGCTGAGGAATTTAAACAGAGTTTGGAGGACTTAAAACTAGCTGACTACACATTCTCTCCTCAGCCTTTACCAAATATCTTTACCAAATATTTTGATTTTATCAAATCATGATTTTTTAAAATCTAGTCACTTTGAAAAATGTCTAGCATCTCTTCTCTCCAATCTGGAAACCAGAGATACTCAAAAATTAAAAGGGAATGCTATTTCCACAATAGTGCCTTCAGTTAACTCAGTAGTTCTGATAATCCCAGTCTTTCTGGCATTGAGCACAAAGCAACAAACACCAGCCAGCTGTTTTTCTCTCCTTGTCTATTTAAGCTAGTTTAATGTTAGAAAGAGTTGATTTGGGACCTGATGTAAGCTGGGCTGGTTTTCCATTGCAGTATCCTTAATTCTTTTGACTTTTACTTATTTATTTTGTGCAAAGAACTGTACTCACGACTATAGTTTAATTATTACTATTTCCCTTCCAATTCCAATTGCAGAGAATTAATGAGCATGAGGGAATCCCTGTCTACAGAGTTCATCTAGAACCATGAGCTTCATGTCAGAGGAGAGAATTGGGGATGCTGGGGAACAGGTTGTAGACATACTTTTATAGCCTATTCAGCATTCGCATTATGCAGTGACTACATTTATATTTCATGCATATAGATATATATTGTTTAATAATTTATAGAGCTGGATACACTTGCAACAAAGCAATGCGATGCTCTCATTTGATCTACTTTGGTAGAATCCCTTCCTGTCAGAGAATTTACTGCAATGATGTGCACAGTAAATATTTAATAACATGAGAAAAATCAGCATCTATTTTTCTTTGAAGAATGCTTAATTATGTCAATTTCTCCTGATGATGTGGTGAAGTCAGTATTATTTGGATTTCGAATAAGTGAATGAGTGGTGAGAGTCAAATTCATGCTTTAGGCTTCCCTAAAGTCAGTATGTGTGAGTTTAAAAAGGTAAGGTTGCAGAACTACAGCTCATTAATTTGGGCCATTCTAATTAAATATTTGTGATATGTAAGCTATGCTTGAGCTAACGTTTACCTACCACTATCGACACACAAGGGTTGCTTTGGATGCACAGGGGTCTAAAAATGCAGCAGTAAATGTTATATCTATTGTTACTATGTTCTCGTAAGTCACTTAGTTTGATAACTATTATTTGCCTACATATTAGGTTGTCATATATTGACATTTGGCAGTTTTGACCTCATGAAGTTCCATTTCATGTGGGTTAGTACATAAGCTTTAATCCTTTTACTATAAAAATTCTGATGATAGAACCAAACATCATTCTGTCAGTTCTTTCCAGTGGGTGATAAAATATCCTATATTCTCGATACATTTTTCTTACATTTTCCATATAACACCAAAACCAGAGCTGATGGGAAAGTCGATAGGATAAGCAACCAAGTTCCAAATAACTACATTTATTTGGCTTCAAGAGTGAGCATTCTATCTTGTAATTCTGAGTGAAATCAGAACATATGACTTCACCATGAAGAAAAGCCATAACATGGTCTCTTCATGGTCTTGGCTGTCACTCAAATTTCTCATTGCAGTGTTAATTTTGCTTCCTTCATATAGCAGACTTTCCCCCAAAAAATGTATTTTCTTTTGGATACAAAAGAATAATAGATTTTAGAATAAATTCCTTTGGAGAAGCTGGTTTTATAGAAATGCAATAAGGATTAATAAAAATTGGAGGAATGTAGAGAAATAAAATAAGGAATCAGAAAAAAAAGGTAACTACAATAAAGTAAAACTGAAAGTCAAAGTCATCAGGCAACTATAGATCAAAGACATTCTGTAGGGAAGAGGAGGGAGTAGGGCCAGGACCGGGTGGGAAGAGCCCTAGGGACTATGGTGATGGTGCCTGGGGGATCTGAAAGTGAGAATTTCATGGGAAATTCATTGTACAAACATAAATGATGTTGTCGTAAATATATTAAAGAAAGAAAAAAAATAGTTTCACAGATAAATACAATTATATTCTTAATGTTAAAAAAATATAAAAGAAAAAAAAGAGAGCAAAATATGCAAACTTTATCTTTAAAGCACTCTCTGCATGCTTGAATGCAAGATTTTATTTTTAATAATAATTTGGTACAGAATTTTGACAGAGATAGAGTCTCACTTGCTGAGATCATTATGTGTACTATCTAGGAGTTTCTTGAAATCCCAGGAGTAAAGGGTTTATAAACATAAAATTTACCATCTCCCAGCAAAGTGGTTAATTTAGCGGCAAGGTGGTAACTTCTTTTACAAGAAGAAGATATCACATACATCTTCAGATCTTTCAGAAAACTTAGTAGAGTATCAGGCAGAAAACATATGCTTTATAACATAACTATCAAATTGTATTGTTGGCCTTTTGCTTTTATATGGCACTATTTTGACCTCTGCTATATCTTAATGGCTAGGCAGTCATTCTATTAAATGTATGTACTTTGGTCATTCTATTAAATGTGTGTACTTTAAGATTCTCAATATGTGGCTGAAAATGTGGATCTATGCAACACATTCTTTGCTTCAGAAAGAAATTCCTATCACACAAAAAATGATACTATGGAAGCAACTATTGATTCCATCCATGCATGAGGTTTTCAGTGCTTCCAAGAAATCTAAAATTGGCCTCTTCATTTAAAAGATAAACAATTCTACTACCATCTATGTTGAAAAGTACTCATAAATCTGGTTACCATCTGGTCCTTCTCCAGCAAAAGATATAAGTATTCAACTGCTACCTGAACATCTCTGCTTAGAAAAATTCCCCCCCATCCACACATTTCCAAATTATTCAACAGAATTCAGGTTTTTCAGTATCCCAAATCACCCACAGTTTTTTTCTGGTATTAAATATTTCAATTTATGGTATACTGTTTATTCTACCACTAAACCTTCTCCCGTCTCTGTATTATGCTTAAAATGAGTGAGATCTTTAAGATTATATCTATCATTTACTTATGAATGGTATATCTCTTTATTAAATATAATAGGCAACTAGAAATCACACACCATAAGGTAAATTAATGAAACAAGATAAAAATAACATAAATGCAAAGAGGTGTTCTCCTTCAGTATCCCAGTGGATGTGTCTTGACTTTCTCTGAAACTGGCTCATTCCACTCTGGAGTCCAAGTTTCAGTGAATAAAGAAGCATACCTTGGGTCCTCCATGGTGGTGCAAGGTGTTAAAGCAGAGCACTATGAAGTTATCTACAGCCACTGTAGTGCATGTTTGAACTCTCACCAGGGAGGTGACTCCCATGGCATGGCAGACCTCTCCTGTCTCGCCCACTGCTCCGCTCAGCAGTGTATTTCAGTAGATCTGCCTGTTCTGCTCCCCACTCAATTGCTGGTGAAATCTCTCACACGTCCCCCACCTCTGGCCAAAACCCCAGTTCTTGTACGCATTAAATAAATGAATTTTAAAAATATATATCCCTTTCCACTATTCATTCATATATTTGGGTAGTTTGAGTTCCATGCTTTATTTTACCTAGACATTTTCAGGTGACTTGTGGATTTACATTTATGTGTTATAGGATTCATGTAGAGCCAGGATGGTACTAGATTTAACATTAGAGTGCGAATAAATCCCTGGATGGAGGATAGACTATTTTTTTTTTAATTTGGTAATCTAATATCCAACCCATTGCTTAAACTATATTTGTTACATAAATGAATGAATTCAATGCAATTAAATGTATATATTAGTTGTATTAACCAACTTAAATAGAGTTCTTCTAAATATAAAAGACATCTAAACTCATTCTGGTCTGAAATTTACTTTTATGCTTGAAGTACCATATATTCTAAATAATTGATACTGATTTAAATATCTAGAGAACATTCTGCTACATGGATAAACAATTGTCTTAACAATTTAGAGACATTTTACACTCAAAAAAGACCTAATTTTAAATGAAACCTATCTATTCACTTCTCTAGTCCCACATGATCTGAAATTGAAAGGATTGTGTATATAGGTGTTAAAGAAAAACAATATAACTGAATTCCTTGATAATTCTTTTGTAGTTTAGATTCTGGTTGTCCCTCCTGTCTTGTGTTTTCACTTGTTTATGCTCTTAAGTTTCTGCAAAATAGAAGCTGACAGGAATTACCATATTTTGAGAAAGATTATTACTATATTTTCAGCTGTCGTAGTCTCTCGAGTTCGAAAGATTGAAGGACTGAAAGTATGTTTTCACGGTTTACTTCAGTCACATTTCCTTCATCTTGATGCCTACTGTTTAACTGACTTTGTGGAAGGCAAATAAAAGCCTCTGTCCCTGTTTCAGTGCTGACTCCCTCGGAAGCACCTGGGAGGCGATGCACTTTGCAAATCAACACTCGCTGCACAATTTCAGAAAATGGCCTCCCGAGGCAAGTTACAAAAAGGTCTCAAGATAGAGGTAAGCTTTTTATCTCATGCATTTATCATCATGCACTTTTAAAAGTTGATTTTAGACAGAAAAACGTGTTCATTAAGCAGCAAATGTTATAAACTTGGAAAAAGAAAAGCCACTAATGCAATAAATGAATTGCTTTAAATTTTGTGAAAGTAAGGAAGAATTGAGCCCAGATAAGAACTGGTGATGGGATAGTTTTCCTCTTCCCCAAAGCTGAGGCCACTATCATTTTACCAGATTTCTGCAGTGAAAACTCATTATCCATTGTGTTAAACTCAGAAACCAAGAGATCTTGCTATTCATAATTTCACTACCACCATCAACTAGCTAAAATTCTGAGAGGACTATGAAAACTCTCCTGTGTTAGTTCTTATGCTAAGTGCTAAGGCTTCCTGAATGAATGTGAATCACTATTAATAATAGCAATTAACACATACAAGGGTATTTTCCCTCTCAAAGTGCTTTGCAAACATTCTCTAATTCTCCCAGCTCAGAGCGCACTTTAGATTTAGGGTTTGTTTAAAGAACAACTTTCCTCTTGGACCTAGATTGAGTTTGATAGTGTGTAAGACAAAAGAGATTCAGCTATAGTAATAATAGCGAGGACATGGGAACAGCCTAAATGTCCATCAATAGACTTTTAGATCAAGAAAATGGAGCCTACCTAATGGCGTAAGGGTTAAAGACAGCACGATCAAGCTATTGCCAGCCACTGCAGCATGAGTTTGACCCCTAACAGGCCAGGACAGTGATCCACATGATGCAGCAGACCTTTTCTGTCTCACCTGCTGCTCTCTACAACAATGCATTTCAGTAGATCTGCCTATTTGCTCCCCTGCACTGTCTCTGGTGAATCCTCTCACTCCTCTGCACCCCCTTCACCTCTGCCTACACCCTAGTTCTTGTATGCATAAATAAATAAGTCTTTAAAAATGCAGTCTATGCAGACTATGGAATACTATTCAGCCGGGAGTAAAGATGAAATGCAACCACTGTCAACAAAATGGAGAGAGATCAAGGAAAGCAAGGTGGGGTAACAAAGAACAGCACTGGACATTTACATAATGGACAATTGGACAAAACAAAAATTACTTACAAAAACTAGTGAACGTGGATAAACACCATCAGGATTCTGAGGTAAAGAGGAAGGGAGAAGGGCTGAGATGATATAAGAGATGGTGGTGAGGAAAGGGAAAAAAAAAGGTGTTGAATGTCACAGGTCGCAGGGAAACAAAATAAACATATTTGATGGACAAGATGTCTGGAGATGAGAAACTACTGAATGTGAGGTATGGATCTAAATAGAGTTACAGATGCAAAGAAAGATGTGAGGAGGGCCAGGGCAGAGGCCTTGCCGACCTACAACTACATACTTGTATTCTGCATACTTGCAGGTAGGTAATCGAGTTAAGAGTGTTAGGGTCATTTACAGGTTAGAGATACTACATCTGCATGCAGACATAGAAAGGCATCATGGAGAGGTAGTATTTGAGAAGAGTTCCAGGAATGAGTGAGCAGAATTGGAAGCGCATAAGGCAGCAATGACAGAGAGGCAGCAGAGCCGAGGCATGGGTGACGATCCAGGAAGGCAGGTCCTGGAAGCAGTGCAGAGGCTGTTTGGGGTGTAAGAGTGCTTAGAAGGTGATGTAATGGGGAGGGGGTGCTGCAAAACCTTGTGACGAAATTAGAACCCTCGCTATTCTAGCTAGGGAAGGCAGGCCACAATTCAGTAGGCGGTGAGACTCCCTGGAAGTGTTTTAGCTGTGGACTCAAGATCAGATTTCTGCATTGCTAACAGCATTCTGCTAAAAGCAGAACTTTACAGCTGTGTTGAGAAATGTGGAGGCTTCATGTTAATGTAAAATGTATCCTTTCTAAGGGCTATAAAAAAATTCTGACTGAGGTATAATACAAATGCATCCTATTCTTCCCCAGAGCCATGAGGAAGCCCCACTTGAGGGGTTCACTCAAGACCCTCTGCCTGTAATGAGGGAGGTGTGTGACTTGCTCTAGCTGGAAGACTTTTCAATGAGTGATGTTGCTGAGGTATCTAATTTAAACTTACCTGGATTCATCTGGCCCGAGGGAGTTGCTGAAATATTTTAACTGACAAGGTGGGTATTAACTATTAAAGAGCACAGAAAAATCAGGCAGGTGCCTTCCCTAAGAAGCACCTTAGGGACCTTGGCAGCTCCAAGCTGGTGAGGGGAGACGCATCGGCACTGACTGGAGAGCACAGTTCTGGGGCTTCTGTCCCTTTTGGCTGGGAAAGGCCAGAGGATAACTACCTGGAGGAGCCCTGAGTCACTGTGGGGGGGCCAAGGGACTGGAGCTCTGACAGGGTCACTTGGAGATCTTATGTCGTCTTCATCCTTAGGATGAAGGCGCGGATAATTGGGACAAAAGCAGCAAGTCTCAGCACCCCCTTTTCCACGTGAGATCAGTGTATCCTTGAGCTATGAATACCGGAAATTCCAGACTCACCCCCTTCACCAGTTTCCTATGACACCCCATTGATTCTAACTTCCTCTTTAAACAACTCCTTACTTAAGCGTTGAGTATCACCTCTTTGGCATTTCTGGAGAGGAATGCTGTTATCTATTTGAACGATGGTATTTTCTAATTTGTTCAGTTTCTCCAGTGACAGAACCCGTCTAACCAGAGCATGTGCTACTTATAAAGGAGATAGTTGGATTCAGAAAATAAGGTGTTGTGGGATGAAAACTCTAGACGAATGTTTTAGCTAACAAACTTCTTACAAAGGAGGGGCTCAACATATACTTAATGATAGAATAAATGAATGAATGTTGGAATAAGCTCATTGTTTGCAGAGCTCTCTTTTTAAAATTGAGGTACAATTTACATAGAGTAAAATGCACTTTGGGGGTATGGTTCTACAAGTTCTGACTAGAGACCGTAATTAGGTATCAGCTCCATCACTAAGGTACAAAATGATCCCATCATTTCTGAAAACTCCCTCCTGCCCCCTTTTGTGAATTCTTGAATTCATCTGCAATTTCTAGTAATTTCTAACCTATGTCTGCTCTTCTGCTTGCCTTTTTTGATGATGATATATAAATATGCATTGTGGTCTGTTTGATTTTATTGAAGATTCCAGTGAACACGAATTCCAGTTTCCTGGGGCTGTTTCAGTTTTTACCTAATTATCAATAGCCCCCTGCCCATTTTACTAATAAAAGTGTCTCAGTCTTGGTAATAAACCACACACATGTGTACACACACAAACACACATTCTCCAGGGAGAACTGGTTGAAGGCTCCTTGTGAGAAAAATATATCTCCAGGCTCTGCTTGAGTACTCTCCTAATCCTAATACATACTACAAAGGAAACAAAATAAGCACCAAGCCTACTCAAAATTTGGATCTTTAAATTCTGAATACAGCTATATTTCCCCCACCTTTGGATTTTTCAATTTTTTGGCTTTTATTCCATTTAGGTTGGCCGTTTTTTGGGCTTCCTTGTTGTTGGGGGGGCAAAATTGTATCTCAGCACCATCAAACAATCTCTAGCCACTGCGGCACGAGTTTGATCCCCGGCTAGGGAGCTGACCCACAGGGCCCAGCAGACCTCTCCTGTCTCTACCCTGATCCCATCATCAGTGTGCTTCAGTTTATCTGCCTGCTCTGCTCCCCACTTCATCTCTGGAGAATCCTCTCACACTCTCCACCTCTGGCTATACCCCAGTTCTTGTATGCATAAATAAATAAAAAATAAATATATAGAAAAATATTATTAGTGATTTATATACAAGTCCCCATCTGCTGCAATCATTTTTTTCTTACTGTAAAAAACATGTATTTGCATGTTGCTTACTGTAAACAACATGTATTTGCATATGCTAACATTTTCAGTGTACTAATATATAAAGAAACTTGTTACTGGAAGTATCTTTGGTCACACAAATCAACTAATTGAATGGGCTAGGAAAAAGAGAAACAAGGTGGGCATTAAAGACATTGGACTTTCTGATATCTACAGCTTGTTCCAATCTAAGAGAGGGAAGTACTATTTCTGGGAAGAATCAAAACTTTTGGTTAATTTACACCTGAATTTGAATTCAAAATCTGCTGCTACACTACCTACTTCAACTTATGTTTCTGGATATGTCCAATAGGGATAATGTTAATTAACACAGTTGTTAGAATTAAATGGAATAATGCATATAATTTGTTAGCTTAATGTCCAGTGGATACTAATAGTTTAAAAAATGGTAGCTATTATTAAATGAAACCAGTGTGTTTATTAGTTGCTTTTTAGAGTTTATTAGTGTTTAGGGTAATAGAAGCAGAAATGGTCCATTGAATAAGGCTTGATGAAACACAGCAATTAAATTTTGAATTTTGTCTAATAGAAGCTAACTATTTTAGGTTTTCCCTTCTTCCCTTTCCTTGCTTTTAGCATGCAAGTTGAAGCATGGAATCACAGTGGTCAGAGATGATGACAGTTCACCACAGGGAACATCCCTAATAATTTGGGGGCCAGGGCAGAAGTTCAGGTAGAGGGTCACAAACAACACATCTCACTGTTTAAAAGCTATAAATGTTTAGGGGTTACAAACCAGGCTGACAGCCTACTAAATAAAATATGTTTTAGCTTCTTTTATTACTTTCAAAAAAACACAAACCATGCTTGCATTTAGGATTCTTGGTCTCAGAGGCTCATGCTAGGGAATGGTATCATAGAAACCTGCCCAGTTTCACCTTTCTGGCTCACTTGAGCTCCATGTTTGCACTATGCAGAATAGCAGGATAGCTAGTCTGTACAAATTCCTCACCTTGGCAACCAAGGATATCTATGTGGGAGAATCCACTGACCCTCGAGATAATGAACCTAGGGCAGAAAATCTAGTTGTTCCTGAAAGAAATTACAAGGACTTTGCTTTCCCGAAAATTTCAGTATCCTAGTCAACCTTGGACCTTGGCCCTATAATCTCATTTCTGCCAGGAAAAGAGCAGCTGGGAGAAATCCTAAGAGTATCCATCTGAAAGGCCAGACTCAGACCCAAATCAGGTGCCTCTTTTGTTCAGATCTAAAAGCATTATTAGAATTTTCTGCCTTTCCCCTAATTGTGTGTATTGATTACATACCCTAATCCCGAGGACTTAGGTGCAAACTGTTTGTAGAGTTCTGAGAACAGGAATGTGGGAGGAGGTGAAACAGGACAGCTGTGGACCTGGTCTTTCAAACTCCTCATGAGAGTACTTCATTCACTCTGGACTTTCATCAACTGCCAGATGCAGAGGAGCCAACGAAACACCAGTGCTTCTGGGGTGGCAGGGTCATCCACTGAATGAGCCTGAGCTCCCAAATATCAAATAAGTAGAACTCCTACCCACCCCTATCTTAAATAAAGCTATTTTGTTTGCATGACTGTATGCATATGTATGTGTTTTATGTGCATTAGCAGTTAGCATGTCTGCCCATCACATCTGCCATCCTTGGGATTCATTCTGAATGCATTTCTGGCCTAAATGCTGCCTTCTGAGTTTAATTATATGTACCTTCAATAAATAAACCAAAGAACTTCTAGAGTGGGTGGATGGATGGAAGGAGGGATGGAATGCAGAATGAATTACTTAATGTTTGGCTAAGTATCCAGATAGTTTCTCTGATAGGCTACTATCAGATTCATATATATTGTCTAAAATAAAAAGTCTAAACTTGTTACCTTATGTCTTTGTGTGTTTTCTGTTTTCAGATTAATAACTGAACAATCACAAGTAGTAATATGGATATATATTATTTGGTCTTACCTCTCTTCTCCCACCAACCCCCACATTTCAGGAACTTGCCCAATTTTTTTTTTCTTTTCTTTTTTTCCCTTCTGCTTATGCACTTGATTGCAAAAGGAAACAGCAATGATAGTTTATCTTGGGCTTCTGGATAAAACTTATAAACAGTTAAACAATAGGGACACCAGAACTGATCAACCAAGACTTCCCTGGAAATTGAAAATTGAGCAAAAGAATCTCAGTCTGGCTGAATAATGATGACATCAACCTAGCCATTTTGATGGACCTCTTCTCCTACCAGACACACTGGGAAACCTTATAAGAGGGGGGAAAATTCAAACTACAAAAGACGTGCAAAGAAGCAGAGATGAAAGAACAAGAACATAGTTTCCTTGATTCTCTATCAATTTACAGGCATAGGCCTAGTGTCCATTTTCATCCCTATTCTTTAGGCCAATGAAATAAAAAAGAACTCTCCTTTACACAACCTAAATTTATGCAGTTTATGTTAGCAGCAATA
Organism: Condylura cristata; assembly: GCF_000260355.1. NCBI lineage: Eukaryota > Metazoa > Chordata > Mammalia > Eulipotyphla > Talpidae > Condylura > Condylura cristata. Next base: position 11,899,582 of record NW_004567116.1, on the reverse strand, counting down.
AAAATAAACCTAAAGGCAGAGGCAAAATTATGAGACATCTCAAGGAATAATACTTCAAATTCATGATTCCAGAACCTTGCTATACCCATCTTGACCACAAATCTCCATATCACCTTCAAATTATTCAGAGCATTCAGACCCTTTTGTCAAAGAAAAGAAAAGCAGAGCCCTCCATCTTTGTGGTTATACTTCCTTTACCATTAGAAAAAATAAAGTGTCTGCTAAAAAATACTGTTTTTTTTTTTTAACACAGCAACACAATGAAAGAGTAAGTGGCTTTGTAGTGAAAAATAATATAGAAAGATAATTAAATCTCAGGGGCATTTTTTGGGTCTATTGCAGTTTTTCTCAGAAAGAAAAACAAGTATCAAGGCTGCCCCCAAAGACACTTTCCGACCTGCCATCGCCACTAACACGAAGTTGAGAAATGAAAATTCTTTGCTTGATTTGTTCTTTCTTTTCAAGAAAAAGAGTCTTAATATTCATTGGGGAAGGAGAGTCTAAGAAAAACACCTCTGCTGTTATTTTCAAGGGGTTGCAATGCTTGTTCTCACCAATGAAGGTGTTCATCTCTGCAAAAATGGTTGCTAGGAAGCCAGCCAATATAAGTGAATATTTCTGAATGTTTAGAACACTAAAAAGCAACAGCATTGGAAATGTTCTTATTGGCAGGACTGAACCCACTAGTTAGTGCTGGAAAAGGGGTTGTACTGTTGACTTCAACAAGGGGGCAACCACACCTGGATGTGTGTTGCTGGAATTTTTAAAAAAGATTTCTT
>NW_004567116.1:11868586-11898558 GCF_000260355.1 Condylura cristata | reverse complement strand
ATGACTGGAGGTTTAGAACTTTGCTTGAATTTGAAAGGTGATGAAACACTCTTCCTATTTCAGTGTTCAATTTTGAGACTGTAAAGGCTCATAGAACATTTTTAGGTCATTATGATAAGTTCCCTACTTTTTTCTAGGATGAAATAAATAATGGGATGATCTCTCCTTGAAGCTGGAAATTGCTTTCTATTATCAGGTAAGACCTAACAATGTGTCTGCATCTCAATCACTGCAATTGTGTAGTTCAACTACAATGTTCATTATAAATTTCTTTAAAAAAAAGAAAGAAGATTTATTTATTTATGCATAGGTATAGGCCAGAGGTACAGGGGTGGTGAGAGGATTCACCAGAGACAGAGTGGGGAGCAGAACAGGCAAATAGACGAAGTACACTGCTGAGGGGAGCAGTGGGAGGATCAGGAGAGGTCTGCCGCTCCATGTGGATCACCTTCAGGGCAGGGATCGAACTCATGCGGAAGTGGCTTTAGCTTCTTAGTGCTGTGCTTTACCCTACTGCATCATCTGGGAGAGCCCCGTTATAATTTTCTTATGCTCATGTATTCCTACTTGTCATTTTTTAAAGCTAATGATCTTTACCACCTGTATTTATTGACACTTCCTTGTATGCTAGTCACAGCTACTGGCAGCCCAGGAAAGGGTCACTATTCACTAAGAGTAGTGAACTAATAGTCAACACCTGCTTCATGATCCACCATTGGATCCATCCAACCATGCAGCCATCCAATCATACATTGTTGAATCTTCATTCCTGAAGGGAGTTCTGAGTAGCACAACATGCTTCACACTAACAGAGAATAATCACTCTTCATTAAAATGCAATCAATTTCATGAAGAAATGGTATGTAGTTACCAGTAGAGTATGGTATGTAGTTACCAGTAGAGTATGTACTTAGAACATACACTGGGTCCATCACTGTAAGAGATGCAATAGAAAGAAAACCCAATCATTATAGGACATTTTGTTGGAGATATAAATTGACTCATGTACCACTATCAAACCAAAAGGAAGGAATTTTGGTGTCTCAAGCATGTGGACAGATGGTGATCAATATTAATGACATAAGCAGATATAGGTTGTATCTTTGAAAGAAGAATTAAGTTAAAAAAATAGACAGGTGGGAATGGGACTCTAGATAATGAACAGAGAAGATGGTACATATGATGGACAGAGCAAATAGAGTCATCTATGGAAGAGATAGTAAGCATCTGTCTTGCAGTATGGGAAGCACATTTGAGTAGATGAAGCAGTAAGAGATGTCAAAATGACTTGAATGTCAGGTTGAAGAGATTGGACGTCAATCAAAATAAAATACAGAGCTATATCTCCCTGATGTTGCAGCGGGTTAAAGCACTGCATTATGAAGCTCTCCAAAGCCACTGCAGTATGAGTTCGATACCCCACCAGGGAGCTGACCCACATGGTGCGGCAGGCCTTTCCTGAGACGCCCACTGCTCCCCTCAGCAGTGTACTTTGTCAATCTGCCTGTTCTGCTCCCACTCTGCCTCTGGTGAATCCTCTCACTGACCCTGCAACTCTGGCCTGTACTCCAGTTCTGTAAACATAAATAAGTCTTAAAAACAAACAAACAAACAAACAAAAAACAAAGCTATACACCTCCATAAGTATGTCATACCACGAAAGTAGGACCTTACACAAAATTAACCCAGTGGAAGGATCTAAAAATACATGTTAAAGTGTTAAAGATGAGACTACAAATCACTATCTTCTTAGTTAAGTTGCTAACATGGGAAAGGTAGGGTTTCTGAAATCTCACACATATACAAAGAAACTAGAACTCAGAAAAGTAATATTATATAACTTTTCCAAAGCCACAGAACAAAAGGTAATGGTTTTGGGGATCCAACCCCATCTGTGTCTAAGGAGCCTCTTCTACCAGCACACCACATGGTCAGGATGTTAGAGAACTAGGTTTTCCTTCCTTCGAGTGCTCAGCAGTTAAGAAAATGAAAATGCTGGCAAAGATTACCAGTACAATATGGTTTTAGGTTTGGACACTCTTTAGGGAATGCAGGTTTTGTAACTTTCCCTGTTTTATCAAGAAGAGAAGATAGAGCACTCATATTGCCTCTAAGGACAACTTGAGACATTTTCATGAAATTAATTAATGGATTCAATAAATATTTACTGACTGCTGTCCCTTGCCAGGAAATATTCTAGCTGTTCTTATTGCCTTGAAACATATTCTACTTGACAGAGACAAATAATAAACATAAACATAAAAATACATAAATGGCATAATTTCAGAAATGATATATTGTATATCATAGGATAATTTAAGGATAATGACTGGGTCAGGGACGATGGGTACAGTAATTTGGGGTCTGAACATAACATGATGTTTAGAGAAAAGGGGCTATGTTTCATTTTATTAATGCTCTATACTGTGAGTTCTTGCTTAAGTTATGTGTGACTCAAGTTTCACATCTATTTTATGATTGATTATGGTTGATGATGTTAATATGTTTGTTTACATTAAATGAGTAAATAAACTAGGTTTCCTTTAACCAGGGAACAGACTTAAGAGTTCAATAGTAGTCAATCAATTCATCATTATATATGGTTCATGAATTTAAGAATGAGAGTTTTTAGTTTTCCATCTCTTCTTTCCTTCACAAATAGTTTTGTAAATTCGCACTTACCCAGGACAATTTATGAAGGCAAATTTCCTCCTTGAGATTATTTTCCATAACCTTGATGTAAACTGTCATTGCCCTCAGTCAATAACTATTTATTAAATGACTGATATCTGCAAGGCATTAGCCTTCTTAAGATAAATTTAATTCAAAAATTACAGAATTAAATGTTGTGAATTTGTTTTGTTGTTGTTTTTCATAAACCCCCACACTGTTTTTATCAGCCTGCAGGAGCAAAGGAAAGATAGCCCCAAGGGCTGTCAGTTGGGCCCAGCCCAGACATCAAAGAATATTATGAATGTGTAAAATTGCCTTTGGCAAATACTATTTACAGACCCTCTGGCACAGTTATGCAGAAATGATAAGAAATGTCAGTGCAACCTATTGCATTGAATAATAAACATTTTCTGCCTTCAATATCAACTACCCACTTACCCAGAACCTGACTGGTTTGCCATCACAATAAAGAGAGAAAACAACCTTTTCTGTTTTCTTCTCATTAATATGCTGCAACTCTTCCTATTAATTAAATCAGTAGTATAGCCAGGAGTAGAACTTAGTGAGATTATCTATATTATGCACTTGAAATATAGTTTATCCATTTTAATTAAATAAGTTCTAAATATAACCACGTTTAATTCTTCTACACCCTGAAACTAATTAAAAATGAAATTAGTTAACATTTCTCTGTGACATCATTAAAAAGTTGTTCATAAAAATGCAAATATCCCTATAGTATGCTACATGTTTACTCGGTTCCCTCTGCGATCTTGATGACTGGAGGTTTAGAACTTTGCTTGAATTTGAACCTCTGGCATGAATGCTTTTTTCTCAAATTTCTCTGTCCAGTCATCTGTCTTTTCATCTCATCTTGAAATGTTCCAGACACTGGCTACAGCCTCAGAAGCGTATTAACGATCACTTTCCTAATTATATTGTTTCAGAGACTTGATGTTTGGCTGATTAAATATGTTGATTTCTATTTTGTTAAAAAGAGCAACAACAGCCCAGAGCAGAGGCCTTCATGCTGGACCCTGTGGAGACTTAATGCCTCATCTAAATTGCAGATTCAGCCTCACCCAGGAGTGGGGGTCTAAACCAGCAATCTGGAGACTCCAGGACTTGTGAGGTAAAGGGTCATGAGAAGACCCCCTGCTTTAGAGAAGGTAGCTTTGTTCAAAATAATCTTTATTTCCTTTTGCTTTTGTCCCACCCAGTTTGTAAAAATAAAACCTTCCAGGCCCTCCCTGGTGGTGCAGCGGGTTAAAGCACTGCACTGAGAAGCTAAAGCAACTTCCGCATGAGTTTGATTCCTGCCTGCCCCGGAGGTGACCACATTGCGTGGCAGACCTCTCCTGACCCGCCCGCTGCTCCCCTCAGCAGTGTACTTCCTCGATCTGCTCCCCACTCTGTCTCTGGTGAAGCCTCTCGCGGCCCCTGAGCCTCTGGCCTGTACCCCAGTTCTGTATGTACAAATAAATAAATCTTAAAAAAAAAAAAAAGCTTCTAAAATAAATAAATAAATAAATAAAACCTTCCATTTTGTTCATCCCCTTGTAGAACTTTCTACCTCTTAGGCGGAATGCTCGGCTGACTCATGTATTGGTTAATAAAGTCAGCAAGATCACTACCCCTTAGTAGAATGAATTCTGTTTAACAAGTCTTTTTTACTAAACATGTAGATAATACTATCTTCTTGCTAAAGAGGTTTCAGTGGTTAGAAAATACTTCCTTGAGAGATGTCCAGAGCAAAATCAGGGCAACAGACATCCATTAGTGGATGTCCAATGGAATTAAAGGCTTAAAGAGAGAGAAAAAATAGATATAATAGTGTTGACATCTACTGATTGTTTAGGGGTTCAGGTGAAAATTTCCCTACACTTATCAGTTTCTCATGGGTTGACTGAACAAACAAATTAACAGTAGGAGATTAGTAGAGACAAAGACCAAATTTAATTACATACAGAGAGTTTACATGACTGAAAATTCTAGAGTAAGTGAGACAAAGTAAGGGGTTTATATTTAAGTTAAGGAGTGAGTTGGGGGCTTGGGGCATCAGAGAGAGGAAGGGATGACTTCATGTGATAAAAGACTGTAGATGCTTGCCCTGGCTTATGATAGGTTTCTCTGATAAAGAAGATATTTCTGGATATGAACATGAATCTGCATAATCTTCATTCTTTAAATAAATGGTACCAGAATCTCTGGACCTCAACAAGACTTCCATTGATTCCCATATGCCGAGGAATATCTCGGGAAAAATCCTATTGAGCCATTTTTGAGAGACTGATGATATAAACACTCAATAGATAGGATCTTATTCCTCAAGATAATTGTATTTTGCCATCCATACATAGCAGTAAAAACAGATTTGGAACTTAGGATAACCACCATTCTCTGTTGCTCAGCTGAGTGACCCTTTAATATCAAATTCATGATGACCTGAAATCTATTGGGCTAGAGCCTTCTGAATTCCACTTCTGGGTTCCTTAGCATTTTCTCCACTTCTATATTTTTAACATAGTAAAATTCTACACAATGATAAAGAAATCATTTCAAATTATTTTTCCTCATTTAAAAACTAGTACTATATTTAATTGTATCTAAGTTGTCAGAAATGCTTTATGTACCACTGAGAAAGGGAAAAAAAAATATTGTCAATTTATGGTTTGCCTTAAGCTTTACTTGAGGTTTTGAAGATCTAATCTGTCCACCATCATTTGTTATGACATCACATTTAATGACCCAATCCATCCAAAAACTTAAAGTATAGCCTACCTCCTTACATGTCTTTTTAGCTACTCTATGGTATTATAAATTCACCAGGTACTGAGCACATTAATTAGTCTTATTTGTTTCTCTGCCTGCTTCCTACCATATTGCCTGACACGTCTGCATACTTATTAATTCAATATTATAAATATATGTAACTCACTATCTTCTGAAGACACCATAATCAGTAAGAAAATAATTATTGCCCTTGTGCTCCTGGAGCTTATAGTCTCCTGGTCAGTAAAACAATGACATTTGTAATAGCTAATCTGCTGAGTACATATTGTGAGCCAGGTGCTTATTCTAAATATATTTAGTAACACAATACACTGTAGAGACTCTATGATATATATAGTTATATAGGCATATATAACTACACATATATAGTTAACTTATCTAAGAAAGTAAAGGCACAAGATTTTGATTTAGAATAATCAAGCTGTATTTGAAATCTGAGCTCAAGTTAAGAGAGAAGCAACAGACCCATTGGATTCCTTGATGCTATTTATAGCACATGGAAATGGGCAAAAAAGGTGAATGATTCAAGGATTAATTTTTGTTGTATAGTCACAAAAAATACTACTTTTTTCAAAGAATAGGCACATCACTGGATGTCTATTTTCTATTGATTTCCATACTAATTTATCTATCATAGCTATACAAATTAAAAACAAAAAATCATATGATGCTGGTTTCCCATTCCCAGCAAAAAACCTAAACTAGGCCCTCCCTGGTGGCGCAGCGGGTTGAAACACAGCACTGAGAATCTAAAGCCACTTCCGCATGAGTTCAATTCCCGCCTGCCCCGGAGGTGACCGCATGGTGTGGCAGACCTCTCCTTGCCCGCCTGCTGCTCCCCTCAGCAGTGTACTTTGTCGATCTGCCTGTTCTGTTCCCCACTCTGTCTCTGGTGAAGCCTCTCACCGCCCCTGAGCCTCTGGCCTGTACCTTAGTACTGTATGCACAAATAAATAAATCTTTAAAAAAAAAAAAACCAAACAAACAAAACCCTAAACTATAACAAACCTCTGCCTATAGTGATCCTTCAATCCTTCATCCATGAAGAATTGGTTCAACAATTTCCAGTGTGACCCACGCTTTCTTCAAATTTTTCTATTGGAAAAAGCATTTATTTTGGAATCACTTATTTATTTATTCATCCAAACATTTATTGATCATCTTCTATCAAATAATGCCCAAAATAGCAGGAATAACCAATGAAATAAATAAATAAACAAACAAATAAATAAATAAATAAAACTGTCCCTATGCAGTTTACATTCTATGGATAAGAAAGACACTGAATAATTAAAAGGTAGTAATTATATATAATATATAACATATAACATGTTATATGTAATATGCACACTAACACATGTGCATATATATAAAAGAGAAAAGTAAACCCAAACAGTATGCAAGTAGAGGGAGGGGTATGTATGTGGAGTTTTAAACAGGAGGATCAGAAAATTATCCACTGAAGAGATATTTGAACAAGACATAAAGATGATAAAGGTGCATGTTAACTGGATGTCTAGGAAAGATCATTCCAGGCAGAGGAAAGAGCCGGGACAAAGACATAAAAATTGAGCATGTATGATATGACAAAGGAATAAAATAGAGGCCTGCAGAGATGATGGGCTGACTGAAGTTCTTGGTAGACATCCCTAAGTTCCTCTACTGATGTCTACAAGAGAAAAAAATATGAACAAATCTGCTAATCACTCTGCAGATAAAAAAAGAAATAGAAACCAGGGAAGAATAATATTGACCAGGCAAATATATGACAGGCACTGTTTGAGGGGTCTCCTACACATTATGTCATTTGGTGCTATTAGTTATCATCATCATCATTTCCACCAGTAGAGAAAGAAACTGATATTCATAGAGTCTAAGTAGTTGATCACTGTCATCAAAAGTACATAGTGTACAGAATTCACAGTCAGTACTCTGATTCCAAAGTTAGGTTCATTTGGACATTACATTTCATACGAGAATAAATACAAATAATTTGATGTCTTCTCAGCTCTGAACATTGCAACCCTCTCCTTTTAATGACAAACCCCTAATCCCTAAACAACTTTTTTTTTATCCTGATATTTGAAAGCAAGGAAAGATTAAGGTAACAGGTTGGTTTTTCTCTTTTGACTTTTAGATGGATTAAGATTCTACTTGAGGGCCCTCCCTGGTGGCGCAGCGGGTTAAAGTACAACACTGAGAATCTAAAGCCACTTCCGCATGAGTTCGATTCCTGCCTGCCCCGGAGGTGACCACATGGCGTGGCAGACCTCTCCTGACCCGCCCGCTGCTCCCCTCAGCAGTGTACTTCGTCGATCCGCCTGTTCTGCTCCCCACTCTGTCTCTGGTAAAGCCTCTCACCCTCCGCAACTGAGGCCTGTACCTCAGTTCTGTATGAATAAATAAATAAATCTTAAAAAAAAAAAAGTCTCTCTTTAAAAAAAAAAGATTCTACTTGATAGAATCAGAGCATTTACAGTGTGGTCTGTGGTCAGATAAGGCTTGACTAATATGTCTGAGGACACAAACAGATGTTCTAGGTTTCAATTTTCAGGTGTAAAAAAGGGGCCTATTAATAGCATATATCTCATAATTTTGCAGTGAGAACTAAAGGAAAGAATGAATGTAAAGGACCTAAACAAGTCCACATGGAACATGTATCCAGTGTCTGTTAACTGCCATTATTTGGATATGCTAACTCATTAGAGTGGCTATCAATTCCTACAGTCAAGTAGGTAGCTTTTCTAGTATCAATAGGGCCTTACTCATTTCATCCTGCCAAAGTGTAAAGAGTACAGATTTTGCTCTAATAGGATTGTAAACACTATTTTCACCTGTAATATTCTGCAGTGAAATCTTCAACCCACTCCCAGAAGCACTGCTAGAATGTGGCATAATTAAAATAAGAGAACAATCAACAGCAGGAATGTTAGCATAAAACCAAGGAAATTATTAAGAAACTAAACTGAACAACATCATTAAGAATCACCAGAGGCTTCTATAAATATGTAAGTAGTGTAGGAGTTGAAATAATACAGAAGGGAAACACACCATAAAAATATGTTTGTGTCTATGAGCAACTGCCTGCATAAGTCTCTGAGGGTTGTATAACTCAAAGTAGCTTCTCGATGAGGGCAACTTATGATGGTGAATCAAATATTAGGTAATATCAAGTCTGGATTTCAGTAGGTGCTAAAGTACAATTTATATTTATCCCTGTGCTTAAATGTAGTAGCTGAGCCATTAAAACAACATTCTGCTCCACTTTTGCAAAAAATAAGGATCTTATAAAATAACCATACTTTGTACTCGAAGTTTATACTTTTTTGAGAGGCCAGATTTGATTTATGAGGTAATAAGTGCCCTAAGTTGTTTCTGACACTTTCCTAGTAGGGTGCTGTGTCCAAGAATCACCAGGGCCCTTGTCCAAGTGGAACAAGGGGTGGAAGCTGACTTTGCTAATCCTGACTTACCTAATCCTGACTTTGCTCCTGCAGATCTATGAGAAACTTATTCTCAACAGACCACTTAGTCTGTGTCTGGGAAGTAACGACCATGAAAGAATTAAAGAGCAGGCAAAAGTTTAACAAGGAAAAACTAAGTGACATAAAATTCCATGTAGAAGAGCCTTATTCTGGAAAGACATTTCTGTAAGGTTTGGGGGAGAAGAGTGGCAACAGGAAATTTTAAAAGGAGATAAAGATCAAGTCATGGTGGGCTGTGCAGTATAGAATCTACATGCATTGCAGGGATGTCAGGATGGTCTGTTGAGAATCAACAGAAACAGAAATGCAAACGCTAAATGTGTTGCTTTGGCGTGTGGATCTTTTTGCACATAAGGTCAGGACAAGGCAGACTGAGGAAATACAATGATCTCTCCTTTAGCTGCCTAAAAGAATTTAGATGTGCAGCTGCTTCCACTTGAGATAACTGCTTTACTTGAAAGACTTTGCACGGCAAGGCAAATAGTTAACTAGCAGGCATCTGATCTTCTCCTCTTCTTGTGAATGACTCCTTCCTTTGGAAGTCCAAGCTCTCACCTATTTCTTAGCTCAGGATAGCATATAGGACTCAATTGTCAGATACACCTTTGAGGATAATGTCTTTGAGACTCTTGTACATAATGTGAAATTGTAATTGTTGTTCTCTTGTTAATCTGTTTTATGTTAATTATTAGAGTCAAAGAACCAAGAATGGAAGAAAGTGGAAATTTTCAACCCCTACCAATATACAATATTATTTTAAAGAAATGCTTTGATATATGGGAAATGATCAAAATGGGAAAAAATGCATTTTCAGCTATATAGTTAAAGAGGTGATGGCATATGCCACGGGGATGAAAGCAGGAATAGAAGTAGTCAGCCTTTCTATTTTAGAGGTAAAATCAAAAATACTTGCTAGTAAATGTGATGGAGATGCTTAAAACAGGGACTTTGTAAAGAATTTCAAAATTTCTTCCTTAACTGATAGCAGAAAACTCACTGGGATGGATAAATCACTAGAATAGGAGCTCAAAAGCCCTAAATGAGGCTAATCAATTATGCAAGATGAGTAAGTTCTGGAGACCGGATGTACCACCTTGTGCCTATAGATAGCAAAAAGGAATAGTACACTTAAAATTTTAAGGGAGAAATCTCATGTCAGGTGCATTTACCACAAAAAAATGGAAGAAATGAAAAGAGGTTTTAATTTTCAGCATGCTAATCTGATTTAAACAATAAAACATTCAAATGGAGAGTTCTTGTAGACCCTGAGGTATAAGGTTAGAAAAGATATGGGCTCAGGTATACCAAATATGTGGGTTGATTAATTATGAGCAGTTCTTGTGGGCTTTATAGGCCCAATAGTTTTGCTGGATCCAAAGGACAATAAGCCGAGTACTATTTGAAACAACATTTTACAAATTTCAAATGACCAGGTGACTTCTGCAGTGAAAGGAATTTGAAAGGACCTTTCTGGAAAGATGTGTACATTTGCAAGAGCAATGCAGATAAAGTTCTGTAAAAGTAAAACATGAGGGGTGGTCTGTCTGTGGATCCTGAGCATTAGAAAGTGGTGCTATTCTTGACTCTTTTGGAGATATCATTATCATGGCCAAATTCCTACCCATTGAGTTTTCTGAGCCCAAAATAAATTCCCATCTGTAACACGTATTGCACAGGACTAGTAACACTAGCATAATGCTGACAGTGGAGAAAAATACGCCTTCCTATCTATAGGCCCAATGAGAAATGAGCTGAGCTCAGTTTTTGGAGAGTCACGCTAATTAGACAGTAGGGTCTCAAGAGACTGCTAAATCATGACCCCAACCTAAACTGCTTATCTTCAAGCACAAGGTAATAGCATAATGATTCGTGAAATGAAGTCATTTCTGATCAAATAGGTCTTTTTTTCTTAGCCCTTTCTGAGCTGCACAAGTGCCTCCATCCCACATTCCAACTCCAGAAGCTGAGACTGTGTCGACATTACAATATGAAAGTCTACAGTAATTGATTCCAACTGTTGCAGTCACAGAAATTGCTTTGCTAAGCAAAAGGATTTATGGATTTTGCCACATTGTGTTGTTTGCTGCCTTCATTTATTACAGATGCATTTTTGTCTGTTTTCCAAGACAGAGTGGATAGTACTGATATGGAAATGGTTTTAGCAGTGCATTAGAGAAAGAAAATCTTTCCATGGGGATCTCCTAAAAGTAGTGGTCTTTTATTTTTAATTTAACAGTACAATCTTTCATTGCAAAAAAAAAAGAAGACTGAAAATACAGAAATAAAGAGAAAGTAAATTATTCCTAACCATATAGTAGAATGATAAATATTACTACTTTACAGGTTTTATAAAAGTTATGACTTAAAGTATATATATTTGTATTTACTAAATGTACAATGAGATTTGCATATTTCCTTTTCCCTTATGTTCTTCAAAATACTACAAAAATATGATTTTTAATATATTCAAAATAACAACTTAGATGCATGTGTATTCAAATATTGTCAAAATCTAACATTCAGATTGTCCAGGAAAGGTTTTTTTTTTATTAAATTTCTCTATTTATATAATGACACTCCAATAATGCATAATTTATTCTAGAATTCTTTATTTCATAACTTCCACTAAGAATAACAAGAGTCAAAGTGGAAATCCTGACTTGTAGAATTACGTTCATATAATGTAACTACACATTGGTATCTTTTGTACATCAAAACATCAGCAGATTTTTTAAAGATATCTTATAACCTTTTTTCCCATAAAACATTAAAATAAGGTGAAATGCTTAGCTATTGGTAGGTCCTCATTCATATTTTAAGATCTTTGTGTCACAGGTTTTTGTATGTAAGAAGTGGTAGCAAAGAACACATACCTATTTTCTAGAAATAAAGTTTTCTTTCTCCCCTCAATTGGCCATGTGCATAAATTCATAAAACCCCCTTCTTTATCTATTTTCACTATAAGGCCAAGGAGTTTATTATCCTAAGTATGCTAACTCTGATCCTAACGTCAGGGGACTGGCAGTAGAGCGAGCTCAGTGAAGGGACAGCTGATGAACCATACACTGACCCATGGTCCATGGTCTTAATACTTCATCCTCACACCTACTCTAAATCTCCATGTAAATTCCTGTACACCCTCATTTGTTTCCTTTTCATATTCTGCTTTCTCCCACATGCAAAAGAAATGTGTGAAAATTCCAGAAATAATTGCCATTTCAATGCCATGCTTAAGGATGAGATATGAGAAGACATATCTTTTAATATTAGTACTTTTTAATGTCAGTATGATTATTTAAGATATATATGATGTGAGGGTAAAGAGAAACTATCCCATAGCCCCTTGGAAGCTTCTCAAGTTGGTGATGCAATAAAATGGAGGACTTTGTAGGAGAAAAGAACAAATTTAATTGCATTCTATAGTTTGTCCATTTTACTTGAGAATTTACAGCCATGTAGATTCTACATGAATATGTAGTTAGAGAAGGGAATTTTATTAACTGACATATCTTCAGAAGGCCTGTTCTGAACATCTTGGGGAGACCCATGCTTTATGTATAACCTTGCAGAATAATACTGTGATAACAAGTGGGATGAATGTCTAAATGTCCACAACTCTCCCTTCCCTTTGCTACAGAAGATAATCCTATCTTTGTCTTTTGAAAAGGATTCCTGCTTCTGGCTCCATGGTGTGTAGGGTTTTATAACGTGAAAAGGGATATAACAGGAGTGGAATCTGAAGATACAGATTCAAACCAACATGTGTAGAAAAATTGAAGTAAAGAGATACATGGGAAAAGAATATTAAAAGAATTGGTAGCAGGAATTGAAACTGAAGCAAAGAAAAGCTGTGGAAGCCCAACCATTGATATGGATAGAACCCTTCAGAATATGGTTTCTCCAATGTGGCATAATTGATATCTTGAACTAGAAAGTGTGCTTGTCTGCATTTCAAGGATGATCAGAAGAATCCCTGAACTCTCCCTCTCAAATGACAATCATCACAAACAAAAACTACCTATAGTCATTGCCAAGTATTCTCTGAGAGGCCAAAGTTTCCTTAGTTTCTAGCCACTCCTTAAAAATGTCATCTTTCGGCCCTCCCTGGTGGCGCAGCGGGTTAAAGCACAGCACTAAGAAGCTAAAGCCAGTTCCGCATGAGTTTGATTCCCGCTTGCCCCGGAGGTGACCACATGGTGCGGCAGACCTCTCCTGGCCCGCCAGCTGCTCCCCTCAGCAGTGTACTTCGTCGATCTGCCTGTTCTGCTTCCTGCTCTGTCCCTGGTGAATCCTCTCACCCTCCGCATCTCTGGCCTGTACCCCAGTTCTGTATGAATAAATAAATAAATCTTAAAAAAACAAAGTCATCTTTCTTTCTCCCTGTTCATTATCACCTATCTCACCCTTCCTTCTGTTATCCATCTTTTGACATTTCCCCCAGAGACCAAGTAAACATTAAGATTGTTTCAAATCTACTTTTCCATTAGATTGATCTTGTTTAGAATCGACTCTACACAAAGACTCTACACTCTACATGAAGGCTCTACACTCTACTGAGTGTCCATCATATTTAGTTTATATTTTCAAGTTGATAAGCTGATATAACATGATTTGTAGAAACCATCAGCTGAATAAGGAGATAAAAAGAATGATAGGACTGACAATGAGGGAGTTTTGGTCAGTCTGTAATTTATCAATGATCAAGTGAAAGAAGCTGTATTTATAGGTTTTGATACCTCTAAAATGGAGTAAAAATTAATTATTTTCATATCTTATACCCATGATTATGGTATAAATGTACTACAAATACTCCAATGCAATGGAATTGTTGCATACATATTGATCAGGAATTTTCTACATGGTAAAGTAATGCAGTGGTACAAAGTTAAGAGTTGGGAGAGACTTTGGTCAAATGGAAATCACAAAATAGAGACATTTCTGGAAAACCCTTCATGTTTGAAAGCTGTGATCTGCTGATACCAATCTCAATTCTTGCTTCCTTCCTAGCACACATTATCAACTGCATCTATTGTGTATTCCTTTTCTGACACTGACATATCTCAAATTTGACCATGGCTATCAAAGTAGAATGGGATTTATTCTACTGACTTCTTGATGATAGCACTCCCTTTTGCCCCCGTAAGACAACGATATTGGTATTGGGAATTGCACAGAATTCAGAGAAAAAACACAGGGGCGTGTTCTGCCCGTATAACTAGGACCTGAGCTCTAAGGGTTACGAATGCCTTTGTTTTCATCTTCACTTGTCACCAAATGATAGGTGTAAACATAGCAACTAAACCACAGACTTTAAAAGCATTTTAAAAACTACTTTGTTATTCAAGGATGTGGGGCAAGAATCTCTGGTGACTTGAGACAAGGAAGGACAAAAATGGACTGAAGTCACAGAGGATAGGTATTTTGGAATGTCACCATAAAAGCTAAGAACCTCCTTCAGTTAGACATCCTGTTTGAAAGCTTTTGTACATCATGAAAAAAAAAAAAAAAAAGAACATGTCTTCCTTCCATGAGTTGTCTGTTGGTGGAGGGTGTTTCTGTACCTTGTTTTGTGTTCCAGCACTATAGCCATTGGGAGAAGGAAGGCAGAAACAACTCTGAATTTCCCTTTTGTAACTCAGAGACTCCATAGAACACACAAACTTACAAAATTATCTACACCTTTTGTAAGTGATTCAGCCATTATTTTCTTTGAAAATCATAATAGTTTTATCATTTTTCCTCCATTTTTAAAATGATGGAGGGGACTCCAAAAGTACTCTTGGTCAAAGGAATAATAATTATTATTTTTTTTATACTGAAGCATTAGTGAGTCAGAGCTTTGTAATCATTCAGGGAACAGCACAGGATTAGCAAGATATGAATTCTGCAGGGGATTAAGCAGAAAGTCTAATCATTTTGCTGGAGTTGAATGAATGCTGACTCTTTCTGGAGATTGAAAAATATCTGATGAACTCATTTTTAAAAAATTATTTTGAGCCCTTCCTGATGTTTACCAAGTAGGGAAGAGTCAGGTATAAACTGAAGTCTTCTACCTTAGGAATTCTATTTTGCTATCATGTAAACCAGCTACCTAATATCCTAGGTATTGAATCTTTCCTCTTAGGAAGGTTTGACTACAAATAGTGAATGACCTAAATCCCAGGGCAGTCGCTATAATATCTGCTAAGGTGACATATCAAGGTAAAGAAAATGAGTTCTGTTTTCCAAAATGGAACTTGTTAACCTACTTCTATAATTAGGAAAGTATTTCAAGATTATTATAATTAACTTATTATAAAGAGCCAAAACAAGAAATGTAAAAGTGGCCTGTTTTTATTACACAAAGATAGTCATGCTTAATAAGTCAGAATATAAACACATGCAAGTAAATATTAATAAAACAAGGATCCCAGTATGCATTTGCAATTGTTACCCACTTTTGGTAACCTAACAGTTTTCATTAAAACTTTTTCATGTTTATATAGATGTATATAATACATTTTCTAAACGTGGAGTGTTTTCCCACTGACTAGATAAATAAGAATACTGCTTAGTGGTTAAGATCATGAGCCTTGGAGTCAGATAAAACTGGATTTGAGTCAGGCTCTGCTAATTAGAAGATAAGTATCCTTGACATTTAACTTACGCTGCAAATCATACTCTGCTCCATGTTTTTTTTTTTTTTTTTTTAAAGCTGAAGATGAAGACAGTGGAGATAATAATAAAAATATCACCAAATTGTAGGTTGTTGATTGTGAGAATGAATGAGACAAATAAGTGCCTTGAAAAGTAAAATAACATATAGCACCTTGCCTGGCTCAACAAATGTTAGGTATTCTCTTCTCAATTCATTTAACCAGCCATCTAGAACTTAATGTTTGCATAATTTTGTATTTTCTTTGTTATCTCAAATACTTTGAAGAACCCTGGTGAAATCAAACATATGTGCTTCTTTAATTGTTTCTGTAGATCCAGTTCATGAAAGTGAATTCTGGAAGGTTCAGGGTGTATTGTTTTACTTATTAAATAATTTTTAATAAGGATTTTGATTTATCTGGCCAAATTTCCCCATGCCAAAAAGGTGGATTAATTTGAAATCCTTTTAGCATTTTAAAAGAATATTAAAACTTTGTGTGTAGTGAAAACTTTGTGTGTAGTTGGGATGGTGAGCCATGTAGTTGAGAAAAATCTCCAAGCCAGGTAAAAACCCATTTTAAGCCACTGTAACACTCCTCTAATGGCCTTAAAAGATTGTGATTTCCCTTATTTTAAAACACAATGAAAATTATACTTCTTGTGAAGCAATTTCCAAAGAAAGACATTTTATATTACCCTCAAAATAATCATTCCTGTAACTCAATAGTGCCAGTTTTTAGTTCTATTATTAGATTAAAATTATAATCCTAATGTTTAAGGAAAGCTCTCCTTTTAAGGGCTTATGAATATTGCTGCACAGAGGACCCACAAAAGAAAGAATACAGCCTTAGAACACATTTTAGTCTCTGAGTTGGGATTCTCATCTACCATGCACTACTTGTACAAATATTCAAGGCACAATGACACCTTTCCAATACATCACTTACTCATTTCTATATGGGGAAAATGACATTCCAATGAACATTTCATACTTTATAACTCAATTGTCCTGCACTTTCTTTCGGCAGTAGATACTCTTTCTTAGGGAAACTGCTTCTTCCCTGCTTCACATGATTTCCATGGGTCTGTCCTTCTAGTTTCCTTTTAGAGCTTCATTATAAAATCATCCCTGGAACACTACTAGGTTTACAGCAGCACTGTTTGCAAAAGCCAAGTCATGGAAGCAACTTAAATACCCAAGACAGATGGTTAGATTTAAAAAAAAAAAAATGAGAGCATATATGATATATGCTCAATAAAATACTTCAGACTACTATGCTTTTTATAAGAGAACAAATCCACTTTTATTCATTGGCTTTTCAGTGAGTTTAAATCCTCAGGGGGTACAGTGTCCCCTGGGTTCTGTGTCCTATGGCCTTAAACAGGAAGCTGGCATGAACTTTTAACTGTTTTCATGGGCATGTCTTCCATGTCCCCTGTTCCTATTCCAGTCTTCAGATTACCTCCAGGAGTTCCTGTTCTTTGCTTTTGCACACAAGTTCATTTCTTGCCTACACTGATTTCAGTTTCATTTTTGAGCATAATCACCTTCAATTTCATGATGAGTAGTGTGTTCCTCCTGGTTCCACAGAACCCAATGGTAGCCAGCAAAAATGGCCTTGGACTGCTGCTGTCCAGTCATATTTTAGAATTTCTACCCCCAGCAGATGCCCAGAAGCTCTAAGAGGGTGGAAAAAACTAGAATAGGATCCTCCTAGTAGTGCAAAGGGTTAAAGTGCAGCACGATGAAGCTATCCACAGCCACTGCAGCAAAAGTTTGACTCCCAGTCAGGTCGGTGACCCACATGGCACAGCAGACCTCTCCTGTCTTACCCATTGCTCCCGTCAGAGTGTATTTCAGTAGATCTACCTGTTCTCCTCCCCACTTTATCTCCGCACACCTGGCCTGTACCCCAATTACCCCCTTTGCACACCTAGCCTGTACCCCAGTACTTATATGCATAAATAAGTAAATCTTAAAAAAAAAAGCCAGAATATTACTTTAAATAGTCAGCTATTTAAAAAGATATAACTGCTCTGGGGGATAACATGAATGGACCTTGAGGTAATCATGCCAAATGAAATCATTCAAAAAGTGAAGGACAGATACTAGATGAATTCACTTATTTGTGAAATATAAATAACCAAATAAAACAAACTAGCAAAGCACAGCAAAAATTAAGCTGAGTCTGTGAAAAAAAAAATTCAGTTTACCAAAATGAAAAGGGGATGAGAGTGGAAGAGAAGAGGCAGAAGAAGGGGTTATGACACTTGCAAAGGAATTTTGCTGGAAGGTGAGTGATGTATGTGCACTAATTGTGGTATGATAACATACCCTCAAAATGTTAGTCATTCACTGGCAGGTTAATAACATTTGAGGGGAGTAAGAGGAATTGCTCATCCGACATAGATTTAAGAAATCTTAGCATCCATCTTTAGTCACAATTGATTCGAGAATAGTCATATGAATCAAATCAGGTTACAAGCATCATCTAAGTTACCCAAATGATTTATATCTTCATCATTACTTTGGTATTCCATTTGC
This sequence comes from Condylura cristata, assembly GCF_000260355.1. Lineage (NCBI taxonomy): Eukaryota > Metazoa > Chordata > Mammalia > Eulipotyphla > Talpidae > Condylura > Condylura cristata. Next base: position 11,880,426 of record NW_004567116.1, on the reverse strand, counting down.
AGTGCTACATAAAGAGAAAGAGAGGACAAGGAAGGGTAGAATAAGTTAGAGATGGATGTATCTAAGGTTCAACTTTCATAAGGCTACAACAGTCAGAATTCTTAGCCACATGACCCATGGTTCCCACACATGGTTAACAGTTTGCATTATGACCGCCACTGCAACAGAACAAGTCTTGGAATAAATTCCTGTGCCTTAGGCTGTTGTGTCTGTTGACTGAGATATAGTACCAGCACACAACCTTCCATGTTAATCTCTTTTTCTTATTTGCAACAGTCACTCCTTTCAACTACTAATCAAGCTCGCCTAGGGAGTCGGTAACCTGTCTTGTAGGAGGAAGAACAAAGGTCCCACAACCTTCAGTCAAGGAGAAGGCCACAGCCATATAAGGAGAAGGCTCAAAATGAAACTACTCAGTGGATGGATGTTCCTTACTCGCTGAGTTTCCTCTTCCTTCAAGAACACCACAGTCTAAATGTTCTCTCCAGCCACAGCTATACCCAAGTACTTTGGTCAGACACAGATGATTACTTAGCACCTATGAGATCTTTCCCATAATCCTGACTAGCATAACTCTTATTTTCACAGGAAGTGAACTAGATTCAAGATGCTATTTCTATTCAGAGGAATGACTATACCAGGTCAAAGCATCCTTTGACTCAAACTAGTTCTTTCTGAAATCATGATGTGGCTTAGTAAAACTTGATACACAAAATTAGTCCTTATTTGCCCTTCTTCAGTTCTTAGTTCAGTTCTTAGCTTAGCCTTACAACTGGACTATTATCCCCTGGCAATGTGTATCACTCTGCTGTCCAAAGAAAAGGTTGTTCTTGAATAATTATATAAATGTTCATTTAAGAAAATTAAAACGGTAACAACTGACACCAGATATACCAGGATTCCTATAAATTTCAGTAGTCAATTAGCAAAGTGGTCTCATAATACCTCACTTACCTTCTATGGATTTTAATTGAAAATAATGAGAGAATTGGTAAGTGATGACTTCTGACCTTAACATTTAATGATGCTATATAGATTTTCTATCATAATACTCATTGTGACCCATCCAACCTTCTGGATAATCAGGTAGTTGGTTCTATTTAATTAGTCAGACATCAGCCAAGCAATTCTTACCAAAACCCACCTTCCATGTATTCCTAGGGAGTTATAGGTTCATAGAAATGCAGCCTGGTTAGGAGTATCTAGGTTGTAACTGGCTAGGTTTGACTTACTCATTTTTCTCTCTGGGACTGTGTTTCCTCATTCACAACATGATAGTTGTGGATGAAAAGAGGGCTTACTGTTATATTTCAAGCAAGAACTGTTCTGAAAATGTAAGATAATGACTGATCATTTCCTCATCTAAGAAGAAATGAGAAGGTGAAAACCTCATGCCTACAGCCCCTCTCCTCCAGAACACATTTTCACCAGTATGGAGTCCAAAATAATAAAGTTCCATGACATCATGACTTAAAGAAATAAACAAAACAATAACTTGGCTCATCTGCTTTATGTCCTATATTAGATGAAGGCAATCCACAAGCATTTAAAATGTGTTGTTAATTCTCAAAATTCACCTTACAGGGGCCTCTCTGTTGGCTCAAGGGCTTAAATTACAGCACTAGGAAGCTATCTGCAGCCACTGTAACATGAGTTCAATCCCTGGCCAGGGAGGTGACCCACATGGAACAGCAGACCTGTCCTGTCTCACATACTGCTCCCCACAGCAGTATATTTTGGTCAATCTGCCTATTCTGCTCTCCACTTTGCCTCTGGTGAATCCTCTCAACCCTGCAATTCTGGCCTGTACCCATGTTCTTATATCATAAATAAATAAATCTTTTAAAAAACATATTCACTATGCATGCCTTCTACCGTTATAGGAGGTCTGAGAGTGTGCCATGACCTAGTTCAATATTGTGACTCCAAGTTTTAAAAAGATTATTTGGTATTTATTTCTATTTTTCTCTGTTAGGTTAAACATCATGTAAAGTACTATTTGGGGGATGAGGGAGTGAATGAAATGTTGTTGCCATGTTTAAGGTGGACATGTTCTCTATTGTCCCTGAGACTGTGGTGACATTAGCACTGAAAACCTTTCACCACCGCTCGGAAGACCCCTTTGCCCTGGGCACATCAAGAAAAAGAGCTATCACTGTTGTCAGATAGCATTCAAAGTTGACAATTTTGAAATTTAAAAAGACAAAGGAATAAGGCCCAGGAAAGAGGTACCTACTCTGAGGAGTAAGTGGGCACATCAGTCAAACTGCTCACCTCAGAGCTGCAGTCCATCGCCACTGTGCCTCAGACTTATACTCAGCACCTCAGGAACTACTGCAAGCCCTTAACTCAACACAGGCTGGTTCCTCTTCCACAGACAACTCTGTTTCCCTTTCCTTATTTCCAAGTGCAGCAGAATTGTAAGTGTGTGTTAATTTTCTATTGCTGTTGTAACAAATGACAAATGTGGTGGCTTAAAACAGCACATGATCTGCAATTCTATGGGGTCAAAATTCTGTCAAGGGTATCACTAGACTAAAATGAAGCTGTTGGCTCAACTTCCCTTCTATAGGCTCTAGGATAGAATCTACTTCCTTGCTGTCTCCAGCTTCTAGAGGCTGCCTGTGTAGAGGCTGACATGGTGCACACTCAGATAACATAGGCTAATCTCATTTTAAGGTCCACTGACTAGCAACTTTAATCCCTCTATCCTATAGAGTGTAGCATATGGTCGCAGGTGCAAAGGTGTAAGATATGGACATTTAGGGGGAACATCTATGTCCTGTTATACTCTTAAATTGTCTAGCTGCCCACTCAAGATTAGGAATCAAGGTGTTCACTGTTATTATCAAGACCAACTTGTCATGCTTGCTACATATTAAGGGGAATTACTTAGTTTATCATTCAATTCAGGATACTGTTTGTTAGTAAAGGAGACACTCTTAGTAATTCCCATAAAAAGACAGATAATCTAGTTCAGGCAAAGTATAATTGCTAGCAACACTGCATGATACATATTCCACAAGCAAGTGTTGCATTTGATCTATGGAACTTGCATCAAAAGCTCAGTTATTTACTAAGTGGTTTGGGAATCCAAAATATATGCTTGATTTAGGTAGAAATGATCTCTGCACACAACACTGTAAGCAAACTAAATTTTCAGGTGCATTTTTGAAAGCATAATTTAGAGAACACAGGACATCTGTGAAGGCTGGAATTTAGTAAAAGTCAAATGGAGGAATCAGGAACCTCATAATAAAAGATCAAGCCTGCAGAAAGGTAAAAGAAAAATGCTCATAATTTCCCATATATTAAACTAATATTCTTATATTTTCCTCTATATTCAAACATATAATTAATACAAGGTTGACGAACTGGAGGCTTCTCAACTGTTAAAATAATAAGCTTGTGTTCTTACAAACAACTAAGTGCATGATAATTTGTCATAGTAGCGACAGGAATTCAAGACAAGTTGCCATAGAGTTAGAACGGAGGAGCATCATGCAGAGAAAGAAAATCACCTCTCAGCAGAGGACTCACTTTTGGGGAACAAATATACAGAAAAGGAAGATGGGGTGGAGGCAAGGGCTTCAGCAACAGATTCATGAGGCCAAGCCCGAACTCTGCTCTCCACTCATCACTTTGTCTTGTTTTCTAAGACAGGGCAATGCATTAGTATTCTGAACTTCTCTGATTATTAGGCAGAACATGCTGGTTAAAAGCATAAAATTTGGAGCTGAGTGAGCTTAACTCAAGTGTTTGTTTCATTGTCAATCACTAATCAGTGTGAATCTGTATCACTTACCTCTTTAATAGTGTTTCCGTGTTTCAAAAATTAGATAATAGTTCCTTCCTCATAATGATGTTAGGAGGATTAAATATATATAATGAAATATCATATAAGCCATGAAATACATAAATGTGTATATTGAGTCAATTGTCAAGAGAGGGCATGTTTCAGCCCCTTGGGAATTGGGCACCAGTGGTTGTTTGTTCAGTTCTAGTATGTCCACCTGGGAGGAGTCATTTCTAAAGCACTCAGTCTGTGGCACCCCACAAAAGACAAATAAGCTACCTTGTGCTACAGATTTCCTGTTTCCTTTCTCTTCCTCACTGGGTCCGGTATTTCCAGTGAGATTTCCTTCCCGTGTAGTCACTCACTGCTTCAGCATGAAGTATGAGATTCTTGTGAGAGAAATTCTATCTGTGGTTTGGGGACATCTGCTTGGCAGTCAGCCTTAAATATAGCCAAGTGGGGCCCTCCCTGGTGGTGCAGCGGGTTAAAGCACTGCACTAAGAAGCTTAAGCCACTTCATCATGAGTTTGATCTCCACCTGCCCCGGAGGAGATCCACATAGCGAAGCAGCCTTTCCTGACCCGCCCGCTGCTCCCCTCAGCAATGTACTTCGTTGATCTGCCTGTTCTGCTCCCCACTCTGTCCCTGGTGAATCCTCTCACCCTCTGCATCTCTGGCCTGTACCCCAGTTCTGTATGAATGAATGAATATGTGTGTGTGTGTGTGTGTGTGTGTAGCCAAGTGCCACACTTGATGTTCACCTGGTGGTGCGTCTCCACTGACACCAGGTGAGTAACATATTATAGCAAGTGCCTCTTAGGAATTTCTTGTTTCTGATGTAACCCCAGAAATATTTCTTCTGCTTGTGACCTTAAGTTCATAAAACTTACCTAAGGGACTTTACAGGGAGACATTTGCTTTTATGCAATCACTGGAAAAGCACAGAGATATTTATTTTCACTCCCCAAAGGATTGACAAAGGTAGTGACTGGGTCTGGCAGAAGAGATCACACTGTTATAATGAGAGGAAGCTCAACTTGTAGGGGGCATAATGAATGTAAGCCTGAAGTAAATGAATCATTATAAAATGTACACTCCATCGCCACAATGAACCTACTCGATTAAAATAATCTCTGGCCTAATGTTGTCCTCTCTTGGCTCTCCCCCCCATTGTGAACCTATCCTGATTCCACCATCACAAATCCTGTCCCCTGAGGACAGATCCATAATGAGAGTGAAGGTTTTGATTATTTGCTTTTAATAACACTGCCTCCCAAATCCTACTTAATGCAGCAGAGGTTCCATATTGAAAAACATGCCAGAATTATTGGAGGATCAATCAAAATTGGCAATTAATCATAATCACAGCTGGTAATCATAGCTGCAATTACCAATTGATTAATTAGGACCGCTCTTGAAATGCCAGTAGAAATTTAATATCATATTAGATTCAGCCCAATAACCATAAACTTTCACAATTACTTTCCAGCTCACCATTATTTATGTCATATTTCTTTCTATTATTAGATACTATATTTATTCATCATTTCATTTGAACAGGCCAACTCTTTCACTGTCTTTCTTTTTATGTTGGGAATCTATTAAAATATGTTTAACTCATGGCATTAAATAAACCTAATGTCAGTGCCAGGCAAATACTTGCAAATTTAGGAAGTCTATTTGCATTGCTTTTTAGACGAAGAACTATTTTCTTTTTTTTTTTTTTCAAAAAAAAATGGGATGTGACTACATTCTGCATGTTAAAAATTAGAGAATGTTGGCACATTGGATTTATGTGTGCAAAGTATCATTGGCTTTTCAACCAACTTTTGTGAGGTTGGCACAGGAAATTTTACAGAACCCTCTTTGTATAATAAACACTAGACACAGTGTGAGCAGAAACACTTACTATACACACTCATCTTAAGGTTCATGAAAATACACCTTAAGGAAATGAGGAGAGGTTGAACGTTTAGGTGCCTTTTAAAGAAAATTAATACATGTTCATTTATTTGTTTTTAAGACTGTAAATTATATTGAGCCCATACAAATCATCACCACTTAAATCAACAGCGTTTAAACATTTACTCTGTGTATAATAACATGCTGGGCATTGCAGGTAAATATAGAGATAAGTGAGGCCAACTCTCTTGACATGTATATAGTCTGATAAGAGAAGACATGGACCCCTGCACGGGAAGAGCCAGCTGTGCAGAGGATTGTGAAGAATGGGTTTTAAACAAGTAAAAATGTGAAGGAGAGTCACTTGTCAAGTATTTATTGATATCATCATGAACCTCTTGGTTCTTCAAATCTTTTTTGCAAAATTGCAGATAACATTTAATTTGCAGTTTGAAACTGTGTTTATTCAAAGGTAAATTCTACTCTTCCAAGTCCCTGTGTCCCTTTCATTTTCTGGACATTAATGGGTTATTAACTATTTCTGTGTTACAAGCACAGATCAGTTTTTAAATTCCTGGTGGTAACAAATTGATAGGGCAAAATAATGCTACCTTCATGAGAGGCATAAAAACCAGGAACATCAAGTCAAATATAGTCAACTTATTCAACTGATAGCACGAAATGGGTATACATAGTGAGAAGTTCTCAGGGTCACACATTTTATTCCATCATTGCATTTCTGATACTTAATCAGGAAATATACTTTGAGTGACTTGCACTGTTTAGATGTGTATAATATGGCCATGTGATGAGTCAGGTCTATGTGAGTCATTAATGCTCCCTCAGTTCCATTCCATTCTTGGTGCTACACTGCCATACTGTGCAGAATAATGTTCGCTCATGTTCAAAGAGGTCAATTCAAACGATGGATTCAGGGGCTGTTGAAAAGGTAATAGACATTTATGAAGGCTGTATTACAGTGGAAATTTTGATAGCATTGTGTATTATATCCATATTAATAGCAAATTACCTTAGCATGGATAATAGCATTCTGCAATGGACACCCAAGGAATTACAGACTATTAGCCTGTTCTCAAAAGCCCTGTTGGCCTCTTAAGTAGTGAATTCTGAAAAATGGAGACTACAGACCTATAGTATTTAGACATTCCATGCTGCCCAGACACCTGAGTTCTTTCATTACAGCTTCCAGTCTGCTAAGCCATGCAAATTCCAATACTTCTGGGAATAGAGTAATCAGAGTTATACATTATAAAAGCATTGCTGATTCATCTCCCTTTTACCTTGATACAGTTCAAGGCCATGTCCATTCAGTGCAACAATCCTTTAACAAGAAGAAATGATGCTGCCTTTAAATATCATCCCTTTAGCAGAAAAGATGTGATCATCTCCTCCAGCATGGCATAGTACTTTGATTTGCAGCAGTTATAAAACAGCTATTCCTAGATCAGAGTTAATTAAGGGAAGTAAGCAGTTTATATTGCATTTATCTTGTAGTGTTGTTTGGGTGGAATAAAAGTGATGAAGGCTGTCATAAGTAACCCTATTCTTGCCCCCTCTCCAAATAAACTGTTGCAGACTCCAAAGCAAAGGCTCCATTGGGTATTAATAGAATAAGGGTAAGCAGTAAACTGGGTAGACTTTGGCTACCCTGACCAGTACTGCCTTGTGACACTAGCCTCTGAGACAGCTTGGTGACAGCAGCTGTGGTATGTGGTTTACCTGGAAGTGCCAGTGTTTTGTAAACCCAAGCGTCACAGGTAACTAACAACTGTGAGTTTCACCTATAGGTTCAGTCTTCATATTTACAAATGTTGATGTTGCAATATCATCACACCTTTGATAGTAAATTTCCTCAGTGGCACTGGGTGATATAGTAAGGACATGGGGGGAAATCATAGCCAAAGCAACAAAGAATAAATTTTATATCTCTCAAATTTTCATAACATATTTGCTTAGGTGGATTCCTTTCCCAGTAGATAATTTATAATCCCTAAAGAATAAAGGCATAGGAATCCTTTTTACCTATTTACTCCATTTTTTCCTCTTTCACCAAAGGAGAAGGTAGGATTACAACTTGTCTTTTATAGGTAGCCCCTTTGTGGTACAGAAAGTACTCTTTTCTTATGATTTCCTTAGGATTTTTTAAGGTACCTGCTAAAGATCAAACTTCCATTCCTAACTACCTCCCCATGATTTCTCTCTCCTGGCTATTGTGTCTCATTGGCCAAAGATGGTGCAATCCAGGTGAAACAGTTTGCATGGTCTCCCTCACCCTACCTAGAATACAAAAATAGGGCCTTACAGGAGAAAGAGTGGATAAGGTAGGAGAGCAAAGTGAGAATAATTAGGAACCTTATCACACAGAGTTTGATTTGAGAACCACAATGGACTATAGGAGAGTGTTTATAAATAGTGAGATACAACATCAACATGCATTACATGACTGTTAATAGCACTATCATCACATCCATACAACAGATTGAAAAACCTTGACAGCATATAATGTTCTCTATGCCAATTATAAATTGAAAAAATGCAAGAGTGACTCAGAGTTCTTCATGATTCACCTTCAACAAAGGTACCCTGCTTGGCAGGTGTGATAGAGACACTGCTAAAGGACATGCCAGATTCATTTTTTTTTCTGTAACTCTCAATAACCATCATACCACTGTTACTTCCTAAATCTCAGCTTCCTCTGTTTTGGCTTCATTCATAAATAATTTGTGAATTTATCAATATGCTGCAGTCTACTTGGTCTACTCGAAGAGATTATGCTAAGCAAAATAAATCAGAAGGAAAAAGATAAGTATCAGATGGTTTCACTTATATGTGGGATATGGAGAAATCGAACAACGAGTCAGGAAAAAGAAAAAATTTGCAAGCTGATCATAGATCTAAGGCACACAGCAGGGGAGAAGGAAGAGGGGTCAAAAAAATGGGGAGGGGGTGGAGGAGGTGATCACAGGTCCTATGATGGTGGGAGAACTACCTCGTGATGCCTGGGAGGGGAAGTCAGACACCATCCAAAAACTAACAGTGATGCAAGACAATAAATAAATAAATTAAAATTCATTAAATAATAAACAAATACAAATAGGGCCATTAAAATGGCATGTTTGAATACTTCAGAAATGAGTAAGCCTTTAATTTACTTTGCTAAAATCCCAAATCACCAATACTTAAACTTCTGTTACTGAATCATAACATTGAAATAGAAGGAGAAAATAAATTTTCCTCTACCCATTTTAAGTTCTTCACTTGTGAATCTGGCAAGAGAGAATAACAAGAGAGGGTGTTTCATCAAGTGAGCATTTTAGATGTCCACATGGAATGACCATAAGTGAGTAAGTCAAAAGGGAGTGGGCATTCTGGACATGGCCACCTCTTAGGCTAAGTAAAGTAAAAAGGAGTTTTGGGCTTTGGGTAGGAGAAGCAAGTTAAGGAAAAGCAATCAGGAAATGTATAGTTAACAAGAGTGGTTTAGTAAGGGTTGTGATACAGATTTAAATTGGCACCTTCTCCATTCGTAAGAGCTATGAAAAGCCCTCTTCTTCCTGATCTGAAAGGGAGACATCTGAACAAACGGAAATTTCTTTGATCAATGTAAATTTCCTGTACAAAAGGAAAACATGTTTTTACTCCATCTGCTGGTACTCAATGGCCTTTAGCTCAAAATAAATGATAAGCTGTGGATAATACAGGCTGGTTCTCTTCAAAATGTTAGTCACTAATTCTCATTAAAAGCTTCATAAAATAATGAGTAACTATACTTTACTGTATGTCTTCTAAAAATAAATTTTTATAGTTCTGTTATTAATTCTGTTTAGTTCTTCCCCATATATTTTTAATAAATACCTGCGTGGGCTGAGCTCTGAAGACAAAGATAAAGCAGCTTCTTAGTTAAAAATGTTCAGCTTATAATCAAATTTAGCTTTCAAACTCATAAAACTCAAGCTATCGCTATTTGTATTGCATCAAAGGAAACTGAGCACAGATAAGTGGTTATTCTTTCATTTCTCTGGCCTTCATTGATTAATCATGGTGATTCTCTGTGGTGATTCAGAGGGTTGTGTGAAATGCAATTCCAAAGAAGAGACATAAAGGTCTGTCAGCTGGAAACACAGTGTACCCTCAAGGCAAAAAAAAAAAAAGGAATACAGGAATACAGGTACCCTAACTTTATCACTTGAGATCTGTTCCTCATAGAGAAGCAAAATCTCTTGATATAAATTTTCAAGTGTAAAATGGCTATTATCTTGAAGTTTTTTAACATCCCCTAACAAATACTGATTTTATAGTACCTTTGGTGCAATTTTCTTGCCAAGAACAGATTCAGCTTGTCAGAAGTCTGAAGGAATACCCCAGTGACCTGATGAAAACGTAACAGTCTTGTGTGTTTTTCTCAGTTTTCCATTTAGAATGTCACATATCCTTAGATGTCTTTTTTTTAAACATGTCCTTTTATATAGGGACACCCTCCAGTGTACAACAAAGATCCGGCCAGCAATTTGCTCATTCAAGTCCCTACAGTTAATTAATAAGCTTTTTTGTTTGTTTGTTGAAGACAAAGAGGGAGAATGGGCAGTGTTCTCAACTGCGCATGGCTCCATAAAATCCTCAGATACATATGCTGACCTTCCAGTTTTCAACAGCTCAGAATGAAAGTACATTTGGAGACAATAAGGTCATTAAAAATGTATTTTTCAAAGGTGGTGGTGATGAGGCTGGACTACATTAAACTGACTGGTGTTCCTATAGGCAGAGGAAATTTGGACACACAAGGAGCATCTAAGGGTGCATTTTGTAATGACTGCCCTAGAAAACTGGTAGGTGTAGAAAAATATAAAGAAAGATTCCACTTGCTATTCACTTATATAAATGCTTTTGTATCAAGCATTCATATTATTCTCTAAGGCATTGTGCTGTGTTAGGGGATAAGAATTACTACTGAAAGTGACACTTTTGTATAGCTCAGCAAAACTTAGCATGTTGCTATAAATTTAGGGTGTTAATTTACCTGATTATTATTTATCAAAATAAATGCATATTAACTATTTGTACATATTTTTCTAAATATGGTATGTATTCTGAAGGAGTTTAATAGTGCCATTCTGTGGATGAACGTAACAAAATGTGTGTGTGTGTGTATATATATATATATATATATATATATATATATATATATATATATATATATATATATATATAAACAGATATGACATATGAACAACACTAGATAGGTAATATAAAGAGCTATGATTCTAGAATACTCATACAAATTATTTAATACTCAATTCCATTCGCTATTCACTTACAGCATAACACGCACTCAGCTCACTTCCACAAAAAATTCTATAACTTTGGTATTCAAATCTCCATTTCTCAAATAATTTAAACGGAAATTCAGAGATTAAAAAAAAAATTGCTCAAGACCACATAGTTAGTACATGGTGTGAGAATGTCATGTAAAGTTAATCTTACTGCAAAACCCATTTGCTTAAATATGCTGCTGAAAGACTCAATCTTCCAATGTTTCAAATACCCTCAAGTAAAATTTAATATTTTTCAAACACTTCTCAGTGCTTTAATGTGAAAAATTGAAAGACATTTTATTATTCGCTTATTCATTCATCTTACCACTGTTATGTATGTTTACTCCTACATAACTTATCATTATGAAATGATGCTAAGAGCAGGGAAGGATGTACAAGTTATTCTTGGTAAAATCTCTTATTTTCAGTTAAGGAAACTGAGGTCCAGAAAATTGAAATGAGTCATTCAGGGCTATCACACATTGTCAATTCAGATGGGAATACATGAAATCAACAATGTGTCACAAAATGCTAAAAAGCAAGTTACTACTTCTGTTATAGGGCACCCCAAATCTGTTAAGAGGACGGGGGGAGGGGCACCCCTGAAGCCCCAAAAATCTGCCTGCTCTAAGTGGGTTCTGCCATCCGCCGCAACAAGACAAACCATATAAAACTTTAATGAAAAGGGACTTTCATACAGTGAATATACAATATGGAACACAAATAATATAACTTCTAAATCAAACACCTGAAATCACCCATTCCCTCGTGGGCAAAAGTCAACCAAAAAGGGATTGGCCCAAAGCAAG
>NW_004567116.1:11675478-11868486 GCF_000260355.1 Condylura cristata | reverse complement strand
ACCCTACAGGTATCTCACCCACATCTGCCTTAACCAGTCCAGGGTCAGGAAACAAGCCCGGTTTCTTCCTCACATGCTTGCTGCTCCATGTGGCTTCCTCAGGTCTCCTCCTCCTTCATCCTACTTCATTCTCTCCTTTTTCTTTTCTCAGCTCCACCCTCCTTCTGGGTGGGGCAGGGAACCTGGAACTTCCCTTTTTCCTAGGGACCACCCAGTTACACTTCTTTCATTTTATATTCCTTCCAGTTTTTCTATAAAGAAAAATGGTCAGTAGAACTAATGTCTGTTTAGTGGTTTTGTTATAGGGCAGAGTGAGGGAAACCTTCAGACCCCAAACCCGCCTGCTTTAAATCGGTTCTCCCATCTGCCACATCAAAACAAAACAAAGTACAGTGCATAAGAACTTCAACAGAAAATAACTTTAATACAATTATGTACGATAAAGAGAAGAGAAAGAATATAGTTAAAATGGTTTCCAATTGGACACTTCAAATTACCCATATCCTCATGGTGAAATGCCCAGACAGGGTTGTCCCAAAGCAGGGCCATGGAGGCCTCAAAGCCTGCCACAACTCTAAGATACCTTCTGGTGGGGACCTAACAGTAAAAGGGCAGAAGGGGACAAGCAAGTTTGTAAGGGAAAGAGCTAAATCAAAATCCAAGTGAAGATAAAGGCCTCCATTGTCAGCTTCCCCACAGTTTGCTCACCTATGTCTTGATCTCTTTTCAAGGGTCACCTTCCATGATCCCCCAAGTCCCTGATACAAATCCAACGTCAAGCAATTGCAATTTCTTCACTTCTCCCCACTCCATGTGCTTCCTCCACATCTTTTTGTCTCATTCTTACTCCCAGTCATTCTCCCAGCTCAGCTCCACCCTTCTTAAGGGGGGTGGGACATGGACCCTAGAACCTCCCTTTTCCTGGGGATTGCCTTGTAACAGCTTCATTCATTTCCATTCAAAGCAAAATTGTTATCTCTTGTCCAGAATCAACAAGAAGCTCTTTTTAGGCCACACCTTGACTATTAACTGGAAAACACACAACAAAAAACTTTATATCCTAGCTTAGCCTCTCTTCTTTTGGTTGCAATAGATAAAGAGGCAGGAAGATAATGTAGCTTTTTATATTAGTGGTTGTGTAATTATAGGGGCAGAAGGGATAATCCTACTTCATTTGGGTTCTTCTAAGGTAGGACAGACAAACTAACATCAGACATATTAGTGGGCAAAAAAGTCAAAGAATATGGAGCAGACTGGAGATATTTATTCTGTGCTTAGGGACCTGGGGTGTCAATAAGAAAGAGGGAAAACTTCACAGGTAGGAAAGAATTGAATGATCACATCTTCACTGTGAGTGTAAAGATGAGACTCTCAGATAGAATATTTTGATTGATAACCATAGACCTGGATAATATCCCCCAAAGTAGATCCTTCTGGGAAATAAAAAGTCCAGATCTACAAAAGTAATATAAATTAATTAATTTCAATAAAAATTGTCCATCTCTACAAAAAACCACTTACTTTATATACAATCTATCAGGTAATTTAGAAATTATATAAAATGTGATACATGGTACCCAATAGTTAACTAATTAATACTAAAATTTATATGTAAAGCCAATGGAGGAAAATTTGCTTACAGCACATATATTGGTTATTTAATGTACGCCAAAGATAACTGACAACCATAAAATCTGTCCATAAAAAATAATGGAATTACCTACAGTGTTTAGCCTTCTAAGAACAGTAGCAGTAATTGTAAAACATCGCCAACTATATTGGTGAAGTTAATTGTAAAACTACTAGGACTTCTGCTGTACAATTGTTGTATCACATTGTAATTCTTCTGTGGCACTGTGAAACCGTATCCATTGTGGTATCACCATTTTATATTCCTACCAATAGTGTACAAGAGTTTCAACTTCTTCACATATTATTGGCCAAATTTTAATAGCTAAAATTCCTACCATGAATACCAGTCTCCAGCCATAAAGGATTCAAATACACACTTTAAAAATTTTATCAGTTATACATTTTTACTCATGTATGCATCCTTGGTGGTACCAATGTTGTTTTCCTTAACAATAATAAAAATGATAATGATAATATCAATACATAGCAAAGGTTTACCCTAATCGGAAATTTAAAACAGTAGTTCCATAATATCTAGATGACTCTCAGAAAGTAATTCCTTTATGGGTTTTCCTGGATCAGGTCCCATAAATGCATCAAGCCACAGATCTTAATTTTTTTTTTTTTTCAAATAGATTTCCTGCCAAGGGAAGACATACTCATCCATCGTAAATCATTAAATGAGCTTTAGAGTATGAATGAGTCCCTTGAGGCCTGGGAAAGGCAACGTAGGTCTATTTTTTATCATGTAATTCCCTATAAATCCAAAAGTCAAAGATCCATAAGAAGAAACAGGAGCAAATTCATATCCACTGAGCTCCTCGTTTAGAAAGTTTCCCATCCAATTTTCACAAGGACACTTAGGGATTGGGAGACTGCACAGTGAAGTAGTAAAGCATCTAAACCATGTATATTTGTAGTTTGACAAGAGTTTCAGTTTGAGATTTTACCTCTGCAGGCTTCATTGGAACTGTTACTGGTACTGTCCTTTATTTTTTATGTGCTGATCCACATACCTGCCTTGTGAATGAATATTGTCTAAATAAACACCAGGAAAAAACAAAACAAAACAAAACTGATGCCCCGGTGGTATTTCAGGTCATTAATGAAAGTTTTATAAATAAGATTTTTATTTTCTTTCTTAGAGACAAAACCCAAATAAGTGTGTTCAATAAAACGATGCTGATCTAAGAGGGAGATGAGGATTACCCTGCTTCCAGGTTTAATGCGGCTTTAGTTGTTTTGTTTTCTAACTGCAAATTGGTAAGCAGATTAAAAAGACATCAGAAATAAACACAATCTCACGGCAGGTGTTCCTTGGTCATAGAAATACTTTAGAGGAGCTTCAACTCACATTATCCTCTTCTGTGGTTTCTAGTAAAACAACAAAATAAACAAACTCCTAACTATCCCCTTTGTTTTGCATTAAGAGATGGACAATTATCTTGAATAAAGATATACTTTTAAGAATTGTCTAGAATTTGATTGTTTCTTCATTCATCTTTGTTTTGAGCAAAAATTAAAGCCTAAATTGCCTCTTTACACTGAGAATGGATAATCTGGTCTTGACTTACACACTTCTCTCCTACCCTTTCCTCTACCCCAATCAAACTGAACCACCTGAGCAACAGAAAAGCTGTTCCTCCCTGTTTTCATGAATTCATTCCACTGTTCCTCCACCTATGGTGGTTTATCTTTCCACTGTAATCTATTTAAACCCTACTTATTCCTCAAAGTTATTTTTTAAAAGATTTTAATTATTTATACATACAGAACTGGGATACAGGCCAGAAGTACAGAAGAGGTGAGAGGATTCACCAGAGACAGAGTGGGAAGCAGGACAGGCCAACTGACGAAGTACACTGCTGAGGGGAACAGTGGGTGGGTCAGGAGAGGGTCTACTGTGCCATGTGGTTCACCTCCAGGGTAGGGATCGAACTCATGCTGAAGTGGCTTTAGTGTCTTAGTGCTGCACCACCAGGGAGGACCCTCCTCAAAGTCTATTTGAACTATCTACATTTTGAAATAAAGTACATTTCTTTGTTCTTTGACTATCGGTGGAGTAGTTTTTTGCAGTCCTCTCTGCCCCACTTCAAGCTAATATTGCAGGTTATTAAGTAATTTTAAAAAGAAGAATAATAATAGAGCCATTCTAAGTTCGGATTAGAACCAGAGTCAGAAGGTTATTGGCAATGAGGAGCCAGGCACCTCTGGAATTCCAGCTAGCCCCTGAAGGTCCAGACAGGTACATGATGAAGAAGAGCAAAGCACTGCAGGAAGCAGGCAGAACAGGATTGAAATCCCACCAATCACCACTTGAAAAGCTTTACTCCATACACCGCAGTGACTGAAAGGCTCATTTGCACACAGCAGACCTAAGTGTGGACCAGTCCTGTCTTCGGGTACATATAAGCAGTTCCCTCACTGAGTAACTGGTACAGACAACTGATGGACTTCTCAGGTCTGTGTGCTTTGAACTCTGAAATCTCAAACAATGTACTGGAACATAGTATATTTCTTATTACATGATTGCTGTAGTTTCATCAGACTACAGTTTCTGTTGCTTGTTCCACATATTCATTTATGCTTTCATCTTATTATTTGTAAGTTCCTTGAGGGTAGTTTTCACATTTAGTGTTGTTTTTTCTTTTTTTTTCAAATTCGCTAAACATGATTTTGCTGAAATGTAGCGTGCATTTCACGTTCCTGAAATAACATATTGAGATAGTGAAAAAAGGGAATGAGAAGAGAATGGAGGGAGGAGAAATTAAAACTAGTGTTTCCAGGGTACTAATTGAAGTGTCTTTCATTGTGGTGTGTTGACAGACCATAGTAAGTGATACACCACACTCCCAGAAATGATAAAGACATACTCTTTTGAAGTGTCAGGTTAAGAATGTTAACCCATATAAAATGATTAGTAGACACACTGCAAGTATTTTCCATGGTTGTTACTTGAGACAATTTGCCAATGTGTTACATAAAACCTACTGAGTAGTACTGGCTTTGCTGTAGAGCAATGGACGTGAAGTACCTTGACTCAGAAGTCAAATTTCATCTCTTCTACTTACAAAGCACATCCATTTGCTGAAGTTATTCTATCTCACATAGCCAAGACTTTATCATGTGTAAAATGAGGATGATAGTAGAACTAACATTAGAAGGTTGTGCTTATTATTATTAAATGAAATCGTGTCTGGAACATAATTGTCATTTAATGAATGACAGTCTTAGTAGTATCCAAAGACATGATTTCAAATTGCTTTTATTTTTAATTTTATAAGCAATATTCCAGTGTTATTGAGCTACTAATTGTAATATTTTAATGGTTCATAATTATAAAGGACATCACTAGCACATCACCCAGATTCACTTGAATCCTTTAATAAATTACCAGTAAATCACTATGCTCTCCTGTTTTTTTTTTCTTTTGTATTACAGCAGTTTTAGGAAGGTTTAGAGGTTGTCCACAAACCACCTCCCCTCACAGGTGCACAGCCTTCTTCATTATCCACATCATCCAATTAATTAATACATTTGTTCCATTTAATAATTCCTTGCTAGCATATTATTATTCAAAGTCCATAGCTCACTATAGGGCTAATTCTTGGTACTGTACATTCTATAGGTTTGGATATGATAACATATAGTTACCACACAGAATCATAAAGAACAATTTCACTGCTAAAAATGCCCAGTGCTCAGCCTATCCCTCCTCCCCTACCAATCCCTGGCAATCACCGATCTTTTTACTGTGTCCATAGTTTTGCCTTTTCCAGGATATTATACAATTGGAGATTTTGTGTATGTAGCTTTTTAGATTGGGCTTTCATTTAGTAACATGCATTTGATATATTTTCATAGTATGATAAATCATTTCTTTTACTGCTGATTAATATTTCATTTTCTGGACATTGTACAGCTTACCTTTTCACCTACTAAAGGCTATCTTGGTTTTGACAATTATGAATAAAGTTGCTAAAAACATCCATGTGCAAGTTTCTGTGTGAACAGAAGTGTTCAACACCTTTAGATAAATACCAAGGATTTGGTATTTAGATACCTTTAGATAAATACCATGACTGTTGGATCTATGCTAAGAATATTTTAATTTCATAATAAGCTGCCAAATTGTATTTCAATGTGGCTGTACCTATTTGCATTCCAGTAAAAAGTGAGAACTCCTGTTACTCTACATTTTTGCCAGAATTTGGTGTTGTCATTGTTCACTGAAAGGATTTTCATAAGGAATCTTGTAAACATGAATTATTTTCTTAGGATCTGTGACTAGGAAATCCAGACTAAGAAAATAGTCATATCATATCACTAAGGAGAAGAGAGCCGAAAAGTTTGGTGTAGATCATCAATCCCCACTGAGTTGAAGATTATTCAGCAGCAATACAAAATCCTTCCCTCATCAATTGATTTATTTCTACTTTATAGTAAAGTAGACATTGTGTTATTCTATCAGTTTTAGCATTTAGCTTAATGTACTAGTTTTCTACTGTGCAACAAATTAGCACAACTTTTGGCTTTGTTCAGTTTCTCTCCAGACCAGAGCCCATGTGTCAGCCAGGGCTGTGATCGTACCTAAGGCTCAGAACCTCTTCCAAGGCCAGGGATTGTGGCATGAGTTAGGTTATCGCAGTGATTTAACTAAAGTTCCCATTTTCTTAGCGTGTATTGAGGAATATCCCAGTGAATATTCTCAGTTCCCAAGCTGACTCTGCTTGGTCACACACAGCTGTGAGCAAGAGTACTCACTCTCATTTTGAATCTATCTGGTCTCTTGGAAGGACTCATATTGCTAGGTCAGGACCACCCTGAGAAACTTCCCTTTCTGTTAACTCAAAGTCCACTGACTGATAACCGTAATGGCATCTGTAATATCACTTCTTGCAGTGGGGAGATATACCAGGGTGAGGCCGAGACACGTGGTAAAAGACAGAGTGTAGAACAGGGAAGGTACACGTATTGAAATACACTGCTAAGAGAAGCAGCGGGTGAGATAGGAAAAGTTTGTGTACAAAGGAGGATTTGAAGCTCTCTTTTACAGTTTTCACAGGTTTTTAATGTGGGGTGCCAGATGCAAACAAGATAGATATCTGGCCTCAGGCATGTTGTTTTTTTTTTTTGGTTTTGCCCAGAAACATGCCCTGGCCCTACAGCCACATTCCTGGAGCTGAACTGGTTTCAATGGTCGGTCTTACGGCCTTTTCCCCAAGGGAGCCTTATTCATTCCCTTGTCTGTTCCAGCCTCCCCAGCCTTCCTGCTGTGCCCAGAGTGGGGGCTTAGTTTTTAACCTTATTACATTGTATCTTGACACTTCTGCTATATCATGCAACCTGATCACAGGTGTAGTGACTCATCATATTCACAAATCTCATGTATATCCAACAGGGAGGGGGATAGGTAACAGGGGTGAGAGGCAGGAGACAGAGTCTTAGAGAACATAGAACTTAGCCTACCACACTTATTTCATTCTCTGTACTGACTTACAAGAGAATCTTCTGCTTGAGCGTGGCTCTATGTCAACTAAAGTTATTATGAATTTTAGACAGTGTTTGTGAGGTGGCTATCATTGTTGTATAAAAAGGAAATAATCTGTATTCATTACAACTCTCAGTCCAAATAGCAAGTCAAAAAATGTTGCCTTTAAGAACTTTAGAACAAGACTTCCTTGTGGCCTAAGGGTTAAATCTCAGCATTATCACTTATTTGACCTGAGTTCAATCCCTAGCAAAGTAGCTGACCCACATGGACAGCAGACCTCTCCTGCCTCTCCAGCTGCTCCTCTCAGCAGTGTACTTCGATCTGCCTGTTCTGCTCCCTAGTCTGTCCCTAGTGAATCCTCTCACTCCTCCACACCTCTGGCCTATACTCCAGTTCTTGTATGCATAAATAAAAAGAAAACTTTAAAATAATATAGATCTGGATCCAAATGTGTGTGTGTGTGTGTGCATAAAATATTTAACGAATCTGATTTTTACAATTCTCATCCTGACCTGTAAAATGGGTACATTATTACTTACTAGAGTTGCTAAGGGATTAAAGTAAAGTATCATAGATGTTTCTGACAGATTTAGTTACCTAACAAATGTGGGGGGGACTTTTCTTACTTTCCATGCCACAGAATGCTTTAACTGAGTCATATAGAAATAAAGGTCAATTTTTGCAAACACATGGAAAAAGTTCTAGATGTTGCCAAGCAAGAGATACCTTGGAAAGTAATTAACCAATACATATTGACCAGGGGTAACTATCAGTCACTGGAAGCATTTTATATTAAAAAGTCATCTAAAGAGGTGAGGAAAATTAGAAAAAGGTATCTGCAAAGTGATTTTCCTGAATAGAGGATAGGGAAGGGTTTCTGGCATCGTCCGTTGCCATAGAAACTTCATATTTACATGTATTAAAATGTAAAAGTGTCTAGGTATAGGAACTGGCTGGCTTTTATGGAATAGGGAAAGTTTGCTCTCTTCTAGAGAAACATATCTTACTTATAGTTTCTGAGTACCCAATGACTTCAGCGAGGTACACACCAAGACTTTAGCAAGTAGTAGTTAAAAGCTGGAAGTGATTATGCTCAGTGAAATAAGCCAGAAAGAAAAATACTGAATAGCCACTTATAGGAGGAATGTATGGGGACCAAATAAGGGAGCGGAGGAAAAAGTAGTTACTACAATAAAGTAAAAGT
Source organism: Condylura cristata (assembly GCF_000260355.1). Lineage (NCBI taxonomy): Eukaryota > Metazoa > Chordata > Mammalia > Eulipotyphla > Talpidae > Condylura > Condylura cristata. The sequence goes on along the minus strand of NW_004567116.1, from coordinate 11,860,156 downwards.
CAAAATCATCAGGCCTATAGATCAGAGACACTCTGTAGGGGAGGAGGGGAGGACCAGGACAGGAGTGGGAAGAGCACAAGGTACTAAGTTGGTGGTGCATGGAGAAAATGGAAAATGGTGGTGGGATTTCATGGGGAAACCCTACATTGTACAAAAATGTAGGGTGATGTCATAAATATATTTAAAAATAAATATTAAAAATACTAGCTAAGTATTTGGAATACTGTTAAATATACTGTTTTAATAATCACAAGTCAAGTATTTACATTTGATAGTTGTTTTTTTTTTTTAAATTTAAATAACTTATTGAGTGCTTTTGTGGACCAGAAAACATTTATATATATGGACTTAATTTAATCCATGATGACATATACATTACTAAGATCATCACTAGGGAAACTGAGAGTAAAAGACACTAAGTGAGTTATCCAAATGAGATGGACACAAAGAAGAAAGATAGAAGAAGTGTTGGCACTCAGCTCAGTATAGGTCTTGGCTGTGCTCTGCAACTCTGTCGTTTGTACTTCAAATAGCCTGCCCTTAGCATTCTCTTGTGTGAATCTTGGTTGCCAGTCAGGAATCACCCTGCTCAGCTCTCCACAGGGGGCCCTTTCCATGGGGTTTCCTGATTTGCATTCATTGACGCATTTCTAGTCTGTCTGATCTGTGTCCCTTGTGGGTGGGTTGGGGAATGAAAGTCAGGACAGGTGTGATAAATCTCTAGCAATTGGTACCGCTGATGAATGCTTGATTTACAGAGGAGAAAATCTCATTGGTTTCACCCATGTTCTCATACATACCAGTGTGTTACCAGAAAGACTCATCACAAATGACTATTTCTATTTTCAAATCATCTCTTATTTACTCTGCTCAGTAACTATGAGCAGGTTTAATCTATTCCTCACTATTCAGACCATTTTATTCTAACCACTGAGTAACATTTCCCATTCCCATATTCAGAAAAGGTTGAATCATTTAAATTGAGTATTGCATGACTTACTTAAAGCTGACAGTTGGCAAGTGTGGAATTCAAACTCTCTAGAAACCTGATGAATTCTCCTAGATGTTATTAGTTTACAATTTTTTGAAAGATGCAATAACATCGTAGCTTGAAGGGCTGGTGGTAACACAAAAATCCTTCTAATACCAAGACAGATCTTCTGAGTTAGGGTCAGCACTGCATCTAAATGATAATTATCTGAAATCCAGATGTAGAATTGTGAGTTCTATAGTCCTTTCTTACTCTAAATCACTTTTCCATGAATTTGAATTGATTTTCCCTAGGGACATTAGACTTCTTCCATAATAATCATATTACATGTGTATGGTAGTAAACAGATGTGGTAGAAAGAGTTGCAAAGAATACAGAGGTGAGCTTTGCTATAGAAAATAGGTTATTGAGCTATTAAAATTATGAAATACATAAGAAGTTTCATGACATCATTCTGTCCTATTCAGGAAGATGAAATGTCATAAAGTTCTACAGAGAGAATAGTACTGTTAAGTGATGTCAAAAGAAAGTTAATGAGAAATAGTCCATTTAGAGTGATCACTCTGTCACACCCATGAGTGGTTTACACTGTAAGACTCAGTCCCAGGGACATCACATTCAAAAAAAAACATGAGTAAAAAAGAACAAGCCTAAATTTTACTCATTCTAATAGGGTAGCTATGGGAAGTGATTCACCAATGGAATGTTTTAAGTTTTCCAAAAATGAATGGCTATTGTAACATGTATATAATCTCTCAAACAGCAATACTTCTATATTCTTGCATTTTCCTTCTTAGTTTGCACTCTACTATAATTAGCAACTTGCTTGCAATCAGTATATGAATCTAAACCTGGAAAAAGATCATGAATGCATTTAATTGGCTCAAAGTAGTAACTATTAATTGAATCATGAACCAAAGCAGATTAAATTGTAACTGCTCTTTGTGTTCATATTTAATTGAACCAGGTCAGAAACAGAGCATCAAAATATTATCTTAATGGCACCTAAATCCAATTACATTTTATTCATTTTTTTTCTATCATGTTCTCACTGTTCTACTTTGTGCACATTACATATTGTTGATATCTAAGAAATCTTACTTCACCCTTTGTCACTCAACCTGGCTTATAGGGCATCATGATAATTTGTGCTAAAAATAAACAAAGTCATTTAACTTTATAACACAATTTATCCATTTTTATTATGGTAGTAAAAAAGGATATTTTACCCCTCTAACAAGATATTTGAAATCCTAAGTCAGAAATAGACATAAACTTGCTTTGAAGATATATATATATATATATATATATATATATATATATATATATATATATATATATATTATGAAAAAATATTTAAAACAAATGCTATCTTAATTTTTAATACTAGTAAAATCTGAACACTATTTTGAGTACTAAACCCAAATGTAGTCATGCAAAATCCATTTTCTGAAATGAAAGTTTACGTTCTAAAAGGAGGTTTTTTGAAATATGGACAGGTTTTCTGTGTACTCGGGACATACAGCAAATATCTTCCAGACAACCAAGACCCCAGGGTAATTTAGTTTTCATGATGCAAATTATGAAGCACAAATGGAGAGCAAAAAAAAAAAAAAACAAACCAAAAAAACAGATTGACTACAAATTCTTCAATTCCCTTCACTCATAAATTGCCCTCATATTCAGGATCTGCTAAACTTTATCTAAACACTTAAAGTTCTTAGTGAGTTATTTGAAAATAGAGACTAAAATCAAAGTTGCTTACTTGCAGAATATTCAGTAAGAGTATTAAACAGTCTTTAATATTGTTTCACTAATATTATGGCAACTAACTGATGCTGATGATCATCATCATAATAACAACTAACATTTATTTAACATTTTTATGTGCCTGATACTTTGGCAGGCTTTTTCAATTCATTAATTCTTATTAAATAGATACTCCATTCTACTCCTTCTGTATTTGTCTCTGTAGGTTGGGTCAAGATTAAGAAAAGGGAAAGTGCTGAGTCCAGAATTTCATATAAGGGCTTTGCCCTTTTTCTGGGCTCCCTAAGAACCCAGGTTTTATGTGCTATAAGATTCTCTGCAGTAAGATTTAAGCTAATCTTTCAACTAAGAGGTTGGCTTGAACAAGGAAGTCTCAGGATAAACAGTAATATTGTTGATGCTTTAGATTTTAGGTCAGAGGCATAATATCAGTGTTTTGGGCTATGCATGATTTATAGCATTCAGTCGTATGGCAGGTTCCTCACTGATTTTAGAATCAGATCCCAGGTTCTTCTGACTGCAAACCCATCCTTTTGAATCAAACCCATAAAGCTTCAACAATTTAAGATGAACTTAATGATAATCACTGGTAACATTTAGAACTTCACATGTCCAATCTCTAGCCCATGAATTCTCACACACTGTTGTGCTGTTTTAAATGAATATTTCACTTATTAGCAGGCATAAATTCAATTTGATGGCTGTGTAGCCCAGGCTTTGTTTTTTTCCTTTCCTCCCAGATTGTTATGGGCTAAGGTCAAAGCTTTTAAATGATCCCATTAAAGTAAGAAATATGTGTCAAACAGCCAAGACATTCCAAACATTTGCTTCTAATGTTTGTGACCAATGTATTCATTAATTTACTCTTTGGTCTGAGGTTGGCTAGGAAAGTCTTAGGTCAAGTAAACATTGATACTTTCAATTTTGCTTCCATTCACTTAGCAAACAATCACTCCCAAAATCCCCAGGAAATAAATGTCAAGACAATCTACAAAAGACAATGATGATGTCAACAAATAGAATTTTTCATCTTCAGTTGGGATTTATCCTGCTCAATTTTTATCTTTGCAGAGTAACCTAGGGTAATAGTAATCTCAAAAGTGAGTCGATCTTTAGTTGGATTAGTCTATTATGGACCTAAGAACTGCCCAAGTAGACAGCAAATGCCAAGCTCTTTGTTTTCACCAAAATAAAAATGTAGCTCATAAGCAAAAGGGAGTTGCTTGAAGTTGGTTATTAGCCCATCCAGATTTACTTTCAGGGTCAAGGTTCAGTACGTTTCTTCTAACACCATTGTATGGTCTCATCTGAAAGGTGGTCTTTCTTGGCCATTAAAAATAAGGGTAAAGCACCCCTTCAATCTTCCTCTCAGGTTGATTTTTATATGTAACCAAGAATATAAAAGCCTCCTGAATGCAAAAAAATGTAGCTCAATCCACATGCTCTAACCCTTAGACTCTCAATTTTCTCATCTATAAATGGAAGAAGCTACTATCTGTTGTAATAGCTGCACTGTGGTATTGTGAGAAATAAGATTGTGCAAAGGTATGTTGTAAATTGAAATCTCTTTACAAATATAGAGATTTTGTCGATCATTATTCAAGTCCTCCAGTTTCAAAGATTGAAGGAAATTCCAAAAAAATTTGAAATGTTTCAACTACTAGGTATTTACTTAGTCATGTCAGCAGAACACCATTAATAAACTTTCATGGACAATCTTGTGTGAAATTCTGTGAACTTGGAATTTTCATCCTCCCTGTTAGTGGGAAAGATCAAGAAATATAAAATGAATCGTTGAAAGTGGTAAATTAGTGAAGAATTTTTAAGTCTCTGTCAAAGTTACAAGTTTAAAAAACAAAAAACAACAACAAAAAAAAATGAATGGGCTCTCCCTGGTGATGCAGCAGGTTAAATCACAGCACTAAGAAGCCAAAGCCACTTCAGCCTGAGTTCATCTCTGCCCACACAGGAGGTGACCCACATGGCATGGCAGACTTCTCCTTACCAGCCCGCTGCTCCCCTCAGCAGTGTACTTAGTCAATCTGCCTGTTCTGCTCCCCACACTGTCTCTGATGAATCCTCTCACCACCCCTGCACCTCTGGCCTGTACCCCAGTTCTGTATGAATAAATAAATCTTTAAAAAAAATGAATGATTTCTCCAGCTAAGTCATATTTTGGCAGGTAATGAATCTTGACACTATGCTGATTACAACTAAAACACAGATCATGATTATTGTAAGTATACAAGCGTGCATATGTGTAAATGCACACACACATGCACACATACACACAAGTGTACGTGTGGATAAAGAAAAAGGAAAAAAAAGAATCACTTTAGGTGATTCAATATAGCATACAGTCTTAGGAATCTGAGATGAAATAGATAAAAAGAAAATAAAGGAAGTGAGAAATCTTCCTAGATTATAAGCAGCTTTTAATACTGAAGACAAATCAGAATTCCTTCGACATTCTGTTTCCTAAAAAGAGTCAGAACCATGTGCGAGTTAACATAACCTCCAGAGCTAAAATGGTGAGACTGTACTTTATTTTTACATTTAAATTTTCTTTACAAAAAGAAGTGTGTTGTTTTGATTTAGCTTCACTGTCTTAAACTATAGAAGGGAAATGAAGTATCTCTTCCCTCTTAGAAATGACCAGGTTAACCCAAACAAAACTTCAGCACTTCAGAGTGGAAATCTTATCATTGTTAGCATTATTTATGACAAATAAAGAAGCTTTCATGGGGAATACCTGGTGGGCATCAATTTTTGTCTTTTTCCTTTTGGGCATTTGTTCAAGTGTTCAATCTCAAACCCACATTAGACCTAGATGCAGGTGGTCACTCCAGGACAGTGGGACAGGTCAGTGTTTTGCTCATCAGAAAATGCTGGTATATCTAGAAACATAAGACTTTCCTTGTCATAACTGTAACCACTGAATTAGCTTCTTGAATTCAATGCAGCCCAAGAATCCATAACTTGTAAATCTCCTGAGTTGATTCTGATTTAACCTACCTAACTGAAGACCAATTGGACCAACTGGTCAATATTGGGAGAATCCCAGAAGTCACATATGAAGTCACTTGCTCTCTTAGCAGACTAGTTGGTGTCTGTTTACTGTCTAACTGTAATTATTCATGTTTTCACCAAAGCATATTCTCTCTTTGGTATTTTTCTTTAGCCTGGATTAATTTTGTCTGTTTTCCTGAGTGGACATTTTATAAGCATCTTTATTATTTCTTTGTTTTGTACCTGCAATTACTCACCAAACTCCTAAACATAATTATTTAATAGCTGTCAAATTTTATTTCACTTTTACTTGACACTTTGAACCATCTTCTCAAGATGTCTATTTTCAATCTATTTGAAACCCAATTTGAAGTACACAGATTCTGCTAAAAAAGGGTATGGTTCTCAGACCCCTTTCACTCATTTCTGTGTATCCTGTAGGTTGTAATTGGAAAACTAGCAAACGGGACTCTTAATATCCTTTCAACGGCTCCCAGCTTACAGATCTTTCCTTTGCTTCACACATTCTTGATGGTTTCTGAGAATCCAACGTCATTTATTATATCCTATCATGGCCCACTTCCAAGTGTATTTAACATTAAATCTCAAATCACCCAAATCTGATGCTCCAAGATGGCTAAGAGTCACAAGATGACTCACTCTTCCTGAAACATGTCCTATACGCCTTGACAGCCAATTCACATTGAGGGCAAAGACAGCATCTCCTCCACTCACTTTTTTTATTCTCTAACACCGGAAACCCGGAATCTACTGCACTGTATCACTTCTTACCAAATGCAGGTTGTGCTACCGTCACAACCTGACACAAGCCATATCATCCGGGCATGTTGCTATTAAACACAGTCTTGTTGAATATAGATTGCATGCTACAGCTATTTCCAAGTACTGTACACAAATAATACATCCCCTAAAAATGCAGATGATTTGTTATAAAATGGATTTAGTAACAGAATGGTGTTTGGAAACTTAATCCCTCAGCACAGGCAACCCTGTCACCTCTACTGCGAAAACAAATATGGAGAGCTCCCTACTTGTCTTGATGATGGTCTCAGGAATGGGGCTAGTTTTAGTGTTTCCTTATTACTAAGGACATTTTTTTTTTCAGAGTGATCAAGATAGTGCTACAATTTTGAGCACCTCTTATGTATTAGAAAAATATTACATTCACTACAGAGTGTGTAACTTATTTTCACAGAAGTGGACAGGATACATAATTTAAAATTTTGAATCTATGATTTGCACCCTGCTCAGACTGCTCTGTGGCTGTGCTGCTTCGCCTCCTACAGACAGTTTTGCAGTAGATGTGCTCAGGGGACCACCCCACCCCCATTCCTGACTCTAAGAGTACAAGATGCTCCCCCCCATGCCCTTCCAAGTGTCCCTGAGCCTAGCAGCCCCAGAGACCTTGAAGAAGGCTGGGAGTTTGCAGGGGTTCTTCTTTTCATAGTGAGAAACTTGCTGTGAAATCTATCACAGCAGCTGAAAGATACAAGTAAATGTTTTCCAAATAAAAATCCCTCAGTGAATCAAAGAAAAAAAAAAAGGTATAATTTTCCTTTGGTAAATGCAACATGCACAAGTTATTTGAAACAGCTGGTTCAAGTGGAAATGAATGACTTCCCCAGGGTCACAATCTGACAGTAAGTGCTTGCTGCTTACATGTGTGGAAGAGGGAACGGGGACAGATATTGTAACGGAGCAGAACAATTTCTTCGCCTCATCAGTTCATGAATATTTGAAAGGAAAGGGTGTGATTTGGAGAGCTCCTCCATGGCTTTGCTTTTTATTCTCCCTCCAGTGTTCCTCTCCTCTAGCAAGTATCCATTATAGACTTACAATGCCTCAGTCTCATCCCCAGGCACTGTGACCACAGAGTACAACATGACACATCTCGTCTCAAAGAGGAGTTTCCTTGATGTCATTCCCCAAATTATCATCTAACTGTGTTAGACAAAGGAGGGCAGGTGTCCTTGCTTAGACAGAATGAGGGGAAAGAAGCATAACATCTCAGCCTCCCTCACGCCATCATTTTTCTCGGAGACACGTAGAAGGTGGGAAATTTGGGAGAGAAACTTTGAGCTTTAGTTTTGGATACTTTTCTAAAAGTTTTAACTCATTCACTGTGTTATCACATAAATATTTTTATGAACATCTATTAGAGATGTCGCATTTTTCATTCTAATGTTAATGCTTTTTCAACCTAGGTCTTTTATTCTGCAACACAGGCTGTCTTTTGCTAAATGAGAACATTTATGTATCTCAGCAAAGAATTATTTACTAAAACAAATTTAAAAACATTACATTAGTAATGATAGAGGTTGGCAAAAACTCTTTGCAGGTACCAAGTATGGTCATTATTTCTCTCCATATGCCTTCATTTGGCAACTTTTCTTGGAGATGGTGAGTTATATGAAGAAACAGAAGTCTCATCTATTTACTGGAACAGAGCTTCCAAAAAGTCAGGGTCACATATTCCCACTTCCACGAGTTGAAGATGATGACATTCTGGCTTATGTGGCTTAAGAAGGTGCAGGTGTTATTTAAAGGAACTAATGGACATGGTGAGGCAGCAATTTACCAAGTTCAACAAAAGAATAAAGGAGGTAAAGATAAATGTAGGAAGCAATGGTCATATTTGTGTAGGACAATCCCACTTATTGAAGACTTTGGATAGAGACAAAATTCACCAGTAGATAGGCAGCAGAAATAAAGAACAAAATGAGCTAGATTAGGTAATAAGAAGGAACAATCCCATCCAACATGAGGTTTAAATGAGAGAGGGGATATTCAGAAAGCAAGGTGATTGTATATTCTAATTGTTCATAATATTTAGTAAATAGAAACTACATTTCCATCAGAGGCCTGAGAAATGTGGGATTTCTAACAACACCAATTGTGATATCAACTAGGTAATTAGAACCCTGGTAGTTCTTAACACTTCTCTAAAAGCTTGTTCTTTTTGTTGTTGTTGTTATTATTCCTTTTTTATTATTATTATTAAGGAAATTTGGAAATATCTTTAGGAAATACGACTTTAAAGAACCCAAAGAAATAAGCAGATGAATTGAAAGAATGATAATAGCAATATTCCACTCCCCATTTGAAGGAGAGATCAGGTATAGACTACAAAGCAGTTTGAAGTTAAAGACCTTAAGATTAGTGTGAGAGTCGGGGGCCCTCCCTGGTGGTGCAGCAGGTTAAAGCACAGCACCAAAAAGCTAAAGCCACTTCAGCATGAGTTCAATCCCCGTCTGGGAGGTTACCCATATGGTGTGGCAGACCTCTCCTGACTAGCCAACTGCTCTTCTCAGCAGTATACTTCATCTGTTGGCCTGTTCTGCTCCCCACTTTGTCGCTGATGAATCCTCTTACTGTCCCTGCACCTCTAGCCTGTACCCCAGTTCTGTATGCCTAAATAAATATATTTAAAAATTATTTTAAAAGATTAGTGTGAGAGTAAATAGTTGTTCCATCATCTACCTTGATACTGAAACAAGCAACCATCCAGTTCCAGAAAATGGAAATGTATGGTAAAGACACAGAAGAGATTCTAAAATAATCAAAGTGTGAGGATTGCAACCTACCTTTGCCTCCTAATGTGGGAAGGGAAGCAGATGCATGGCTACCTTTTACTTTTCACCTTCCTTGACTAACTCACTGTTTCTTTTCCCTTAAAGCTGATACAGTCACTTTATCTCAATGCCTTAGTGGGTAACAGTAAATTGAGATTAATTTAGTTCTAAGCAGCTATTAAAATGCCAATCACCACAGAAGACTGCAGTCAATCATTGAGCTGAATTTCAATTTCTTTGAAACTGGACATGACAAGAGAATCATAACAAGGCACGTGGCATAACAAGGCACGAGCAGCTATAGTGTAAGAGAGACCCAGCATCACACAGTTCTGTGGAATTGACATGTGGTGCTGGGTGATCAATTTGTGAAGGGTAGAGTCTAAATGTGAGCACATCTGGAAGCAAGTAGAATCTATGAAAAGTCATTCTCTAGGATACACTGGCACAAATTTTTTCTGTGACTTTTATCTGACCTCCTGTATTTTTCTCATCTATATCATCACAGTGCCAAGATACACTAATGATGTGATTGGCAGGTGAACATGAGCTTCAAGTTCTTTAAAACTGTTTTCTAAAATTCAGAGACAAATCAGGTTGTAGTATCTCTGATGAAGATGATAATGGTAGTCAGTGGCTTGATTGAAACTGGTAGAAAATGAAGAAATGTAACATTTGATGAAGATATCTCTACCTATCAGAATGCATATTGAGATACTGAGTGCAGAGAGATAAGAACCAGAGTAACACCATCCAGGGAATTCCATCATTCTGAGTCTATTTTTGGCCTAAGTATAGAGCCATAAAAGATGTTGATCTCTATAGTTTCATTTCTCATCTCGACTACTGGAAGTCGCTAATTATTAATGCTCAATAGCTCAAATATGTTGTGGAGTCACACAGTTTAAGCTTGTCGTGGATTCTTCTGTTGGGAATACAATGACCCTGTATCTTCATATGTACTAAGTGCTTTTTAGAGTATGGTACCCAAAGCAGCAATTTAATCACCACTTTTAGGCTTGTTAGAAATAATGGATAATCAAAATATCTAACCAGGGGGAGGGAAGGAAGATATGGATTTTAAAACATCTAAAGTTTGAAGTGCCTTTGTACAGACAGTTTGTTCAGCATTATAATCTTCACTGAACAAGTATTTGCTGAAGTATCCTTTATGTAAAGCATTAGGCATTCAGGTATGAGCAATACAGACACAATTCTGCCCTTACAAAACAGAGCAAATTTTAGCAGTGAAAAGAGATATTGAACAACTATTGTGGTTGGTATGTTAAAACAGACATAGGAAGACTGTGAGGTTTCAAAATCATACAAGACTGAAACCAATTACATCATTATTATATCTTGAAACTGTGATGAAACAAATGAGAAAAATACAGGATGTCAGACAAAAGTCACAGAAAAAAAAAATTGACACTGGTACGACCCAGAGGATGACCTTTCGTAGAGACCCTTTCTGGAAACGCTCTACTTGCTTCCAGATGTTGCTCACGCTTACGCGCCTCTCTCTCTTTAAATAGAATTAAGCAATTCAATAGAACCGATATTAGAATCTATTTTAACTCAGTCTCCAAGGGACGATTTAACCTCTTGCTGTTTAGTGCAATTGTTCTTAAACTGATATGGCATGTGCTAATCAAAGCAGAAATATCAGGATGCTAAGGCTTGAAGGTTGAACAGGGCATATGCAAAAGCATAATGGGGGAAGGGTTTGGTTCCATCACTGAGCAAGAACAGTCATTGCTTGTGTGGCTCTCGTGAGTACCTTACAGCCCTGTTTTGGTAACTTAGAGGAACAATTTAGGTGAGATAGGGAATGAAAAGTGAACTGAACTAAATTCAAATGTACTTGCTAAGTACATTTTTATAGTGTTCATTATTTTTGTTTCTATGAACCTTATAGTTATTCAAATGTGTTACTCAAAGTTGAGAGAAGAATCATCTATTTTTTTGCATCCTCAGATTTTCTTCTTTGTCTTGATGGGAAGAGAGAGGGGATATAATTCTCTCAATGCTGAAACTTTCTATCCCTCTAGTTATCAAGGAGTTTTTTCCTCTTCTGTTAGTCTCTTCTATTAAGTCAGCACTTTATTCCCTAGCAAATGTATGTATGATTGGATTTGATGCTTCATTCTAACAGAGTAACATACACTAGTTAGATTTTTAATAAAGTTTTATTTGGCAAATAAGTAAATAAACCTATGATTTGTCAACCCTTCTAGAAAGAATTAAAGTGGTAAAGAACTATAACATGTTGGATGCAAACCTGGCTTGAGATGGGATTATGATGAATCCAAGAGCTTGATATGTTTCACTAACATTGGACTGTCCCTCTGGTGTCTAGTTTCTTCTCATTTCTCATACATAAGCAACATTAGTTTCTTTCTGACCTGATGATTCTCCAAAATGTTGATTCCATGACAATAGAGGCAATTTGCTTATAGTGATTTTTTCTAGAAAAACAGCAATTCCTACAACAATACTATGAATTTACAAGAGACTCAGTAAATAGTAACTGAATGATCTCTTATCTTGAAGTTGACCCTGAGGAAAGGACTTAAGCACAAATATTTTATTTGAGAGCAGAATGAAACATCTGTAGATGAACAGGAAATCGAAAGAAGGTGGAAAATACAGTTAACAGAGGGCTTGATATCAAAGTCCCAATTCATCCCATAGGACACCACCTCATTTTTCTCACTGAGTCTGATCTTGTAGAGGTTCAGTTCCTCACGAGGTTCCTCTAACATAAAAGTTCAAATATGTGTGTAGAAAGGAGAAGAGTGCTGATCAGCCCTGCCTTTCAGTGTCTTGGCCATTATCATTGGTGCCAGGTGGGTTTGTGGAAGTTCAACTCCCCATCTGGTCCCACCAGCATCAAGGTGGAGGAATGGGGAATGCTGACCTCTTTTGACACATGATTTAGTATTTAGTAAAGTGTCCTGTTTGTCTGGTGGGAGTGGAAACTCGCCTATCTATCCACCAGGTCTTGCTGGCACTGCACACACAGTAGTCTAGAAAGAGGATAAAAGAAATTTTGCAACTGGGTGACACTGAGAACCACCTACTTGCATTGATCTGGGCTCAGAAGTTACTGACCACTAGGCACTGTCCTCCAGAGGTGGGGGAATCATAGCTCTGTCCTGCCTTCCTAGGGTTGGCTGGGTGCAGTGAAACATTAACAATCAACCAACCTCCCTGAAACCATGGGAAAATAGGTACCAGTTTTCTCATGGGTTTTTGACTTGAGGATGAGGAGCATTGACCAAAGGTCGTTTGCTCTCTTATGTCATTATTTCCCCAGAATATCACCTTTCTGGAGCTTCTTTTGATTTGTTGATTGTTCTGGATTGAAGGACACTTGACTTCACCTTGTCTGGAATATCTGGGAGACAATGAGGAAATGGGGACCTCAGAACCACGAGGAACAAAGGTTCCTCAAGTTCAGGTCTCATGTCAACCCACCTTCTTTTCATCATTCTACATTTTTGCACATGTTTTTTTGTGTCAGGTCCAGGGTTTTTCAATTAAAAGGAGGAAGGAGCTACCTTGTTTTGGCCAGAACCAGAAAGCCCCTCAAATTATCTTTAAATTCCAAATGCTTACCGAAAACTTCCAGTCTGCATTTCAATGCATCTATGTATTACTCATTTTCTTTATGATTAGAGCATTAGGTGAGCGGGAAAAGGAATTTCTATTTCATTTTAAGTGGCGCCACTAACGGAAGTGGCATTACATGTTTCACTTACAATATTCCTGGCTGAAATATATTTATGATGGAAGATAAACAAAAGATATTACAGTACATATCATGTGGTGAGTCTTTGAAATGGTTCTTAATATTTTTTCCCCAGTCATTGGATTCAGGGTGCTCATAGGTGTCATGGACTTGATTTTCCAGACTTATTTATTCAGAAATTAGTCTCACACTCAAAATCAAAATCGTTTTCTACTCCCAACTGCCATGACCTAAAACGTTTCCCCTAAATATGACTCCACAGACGTATTTATATTTAACAAGCTTCTTTACTGCCACTGCTGGCTCCAGCTGCTGATTCTGCTACTGACAAGGGCAAGAAGCACTTGCATAAAATGTTATGGGATGTAGCCAGTTCGGGGCAGAAACTTTTCATTTGAACATCACACAGGGGTCATCTGATGGTGATCTATTTACACTGCGATAGTTTCCAATAATGTGGGAGGCAAAGCAGAGATCCAAGAATAACGATGGGTTAGAAGCAGCAAGAAACTAACCAACAACATCACTGAAGATCACACCTGCAGATTCATTAATCTGTAAACCATCTTGTAACTAAATCATTCCTTCAGTGTATTGCCTGGGTTCAAATCCTCATCTGCCCACTTATTGTTCTATGTGAATTTGGGTTATGTATTTACATCTGTGACTCACTTTTCTTATCAGTAAATTGGTGGCAGTAATAGCACTTACTTTAGAGATAGATCTTTGATAGAAATCTCTACAACAGTAATCAATAAATGTGGTGTATAAAAAATAATGAGACAGACATTCTGTGGGGGTGGAGTGGGGAATGGGATTAAAAACGGGGGCGGGGAGGGAGGGAAATGCACGGGACTATCGTGGTGGCACAGGGGTGATTTGGTGATGGGAAACCCACGGGGATTACAAGCGAGATGGAAAACAAAATGTGCAAAATGATGTAAAAATATAAAACTTTGTAATAAATAAAAAATATATATTATGGTGGCCCTCCCTCGTGGCGCAGCGGGTTAAAGCACAGCACTGAGAATCTGAAGCCACTTCCGCATGAGTTCGATTCCCGCCTGCCGCCTGCCCCGGAGGAGACCACATGGCGAGCCAGACCTCTCCTGACCCTCCCGCTGCTTCCCTCAGCAGTGTACTTCGTAGATCTGCCTGTTCTGCTCCCCACTCTGTCTCTGGTGAAGCCTCTCACCGCCCCTGAGCCTCTGGCCTGTACCCCAGTTCTGTATGCACAAACAAATAAATCTTTAAAATATATATATATATATATATTAAAAAAAATAATGAGACATTAGTGCACAACTAATGGTTGTTATACAGTAATCATTGGGTAACTACTTACTAAAACTATATCATCTTACTAAAATTTTCGATCTTCTGACATTTATGGACTGATCTGGGATTCCAACAAGTAAGGATAACACCTATCTCAAGTCAATTATTTGATGTTAGACTTAAAGGAGGGACTAATTATGAAAGTGATTATTAGTGTTAAGTGAACCCCTATGAGCCAAATGGTAAGAGTCATCATTGCCCCAGTATGACAGGAAGGAGAGGGAAATAGTGGAAACTGGCCAAGGTCACACAACTAGAGTCAAATATTCAAATGAACAGGTATCTAAGTGAAAAATCACAAGAAACTCTTTCTTACAATCATTAAAGTGACCTATAAACAAAGGGAAAAATTAGTGTTACCTTGTGAACTGTAGGTGCCTCTAAATTCACCAGGAGCTGATGTCAGTTGTCTCTCGTCTATGACTAATGACTTGCCTGAATGATATTTGAAGTTCCAAGAGAGGAGAAACTTTATCAGCATGGTCTCCTCATCTGTAAAATGAGGCAAGGAGAGTGGTTATCTCTAAAGCCCCTTCTTGCTCTAACAATCTGTAATCCTATGAATGTTTATGTCCTGAAACTCCATTTCTATATTATTCATCACAATATTGGGTGCTGTTTGATAAGTTGGAATAAAATTTAGTGGCTGGGCTTGCAGCCAACTGTGAAGGAGGTTAGTGTCATTGGAGAAATTATTTTCAAAACGTATAACATGAAGTCAGAAGGAGCCAGACAATTAAAGAGATTAGAGATGGAGCAGGGGAAAGAGGACAGGTATGAAATTCTTGAAGGTATCACAGAATCTGTGCTCATTTACTAAAACACCATGACAATATTCAACACTTCATGCACATTATCTTACTTAGTCCCTAGAGAAATCCTGTGACATTGGGATATTTGATCCCCAATTTTGTGTGAATAAAGGAGCATCAGATAAATCACACACTTAGTTTGCCAGGATGCTGTGATTAATATTCAGGTCCACATGTAGTAATACCCATTGTCTTTCTGGGGTTTTATAAAAGCTTCCAAAGTCTTCTATGTACACAGGCACTTCTGCTCACAGGCATTTACGTAATATACAGTATGGGTCATTACAATGTGATCATTTGTAATAAGTAGTGATATTAACCTTTCTGAACATTGAAATGAAAGTGCCATTTTCATTTTCTGATAGAAATGGTTTTGTTAAACATAGCAACCTCCTTTTGTACTTTCTTAGAAAGTCTTTTGAAGGGATGGAAAGACACAGGGCCAACTTTATAAGTACTTACTGTGAGCCAAGCACTTTACATACCTTCTCTTAAACATTATAATAACTTTTGGGGGAGAATATTATTTTCCCATTGTAATGATGAAGAAATTAAATCTCAGAATGATTGAGTCACAAAATGTCGATTCCTATGACTCACAGCTTCTGTTTTATGGTTTCCATACTGTTTTCCATGGCCAATGTTAAAATCTAGATTTCTTCTGTATCTTTAAACATTCAGCTGGCGAGTTCTCTAAGTTTTTTATTTTAGGTTATCTCCCAAAGTTCAGAGGTATACACTGAACTCATGATTAAAATATATGTTTAGGCAGTGATCATATCTGAGTCTCATGACTCACATCATTGGTGTCTGATTTATACTGTTGATGAGCAAAAAGATCTGTAAGTTCAGTAAGTCCTTTATCATTAAAAGCCTCCACACACTTTTGTTAAGTAGTCAGTATTTTCTTCTTCTTCTTTTTTTTTTTTAACTGAACAACAACCAGCACTTGCTGAGTTCTTATGCCTGAGCACCATATTGAATCAGTTGACAATAAGTTGTGTCAGTTTTCCCCAAAAATACCTTTTATTTTTTTAAACTAAGGACACTTACCTTAAACCATTTACAACTCTCCTGAGTCAAAGATTACACATCCCTTGACAGACATACCTAACTCTTTGTAATTTTTTAAGCAAAAGCTTGACTTGCTATATGTCATAAACTAAATGGATAGTTTGGGGCACACTTTTGTCTGGAGACATAGTCTTGCTCTAAACAACAGTTTAAACTGTTTCAGTGAGCACCTTTTCAAAGTGATATATTAGGCAAGCAATTTCTTTGCAGTTGTCTATAGAAACAGCTCAGCTACTTCGACATAAATGAGTGGTGAAGTCAAGGTGAAGTGTGCCCCAAATTCCCATGCTGAGTTGTTTGTTCTGTCCTCTGTGTTCCCACAGCACATTTTCCTTTCTTCTGAAATAGCACTTACTAGCTTGTATTTATTGGTTTGCGCACAAGTTCTTCTGCCATGTTTGACTATTAACACTTCAGTGTCAAGGATCAAGTCTTATTCCTCATTGTGTCCCTAGTATCGACCATAGGGTCATTGACATAATAAAAACTCAGTAGAAGTTTCTTTAATGAATGCATAAAAGAAGACAGATCTTCATTTCCTTCTAACATATTAGGAATTCATGGGACCAATTTTATATTCTATCTGAATTGCCTTTTAAAAATGTGCCCCAACTCCTGGGACATTGTCAACAGCCAAACTTTAATTATTGTCTCCTGTAGTGTCTGTGTTGACTACAAAGAAGCACCTGGCTCAAAGTCACACCTACTCCAAAGTGGAACCTGCCAAGGAATGATCACGCTGGATCTCCAAAGGCTAGACATCTGGGTCAACAGGGTAATCTGAGGGTTCATTGAAGTCCCAGGGCTCCCTCGGGTTTGATGCAGGCTCCCAGAGTGTGTGCATATCAATATAATTTCTCTCTAGGCCCAATTCTATTTTCTTCTTTTCCATGAGTTTTGGCCCCGGGACACCCCTTAATAAACATACAGCAATCAAACATGTTTCAGACTCTACCTGCCACAGAATGCACCTTTCAACAAGTTTAAAGAAATTCATTCAAACAAAAGGTGTAACACTTCACATAACCATCTCACCTACAACCTTCCACCTCCAGTGAGAATCTATGCTGTAGAGTACATGCAGTTTCACCTACATGACCTTCTAAAATTCTTACTTATGCACTGAAAGAAGGGATTTTTATTTTAATTCCAAACTTCACTTACATGACTCAAAAAGTCTAATGAAAATGTCCAATCTTTGAGCTCATCTGAAGCTAGTGGTTAACTTTCCCTTGGTTCCCTAAGTAATATAATTCAGGAAAGAACTAAATTGGCAGTGTGAGAGATTTTTATTTTATCTTTCACACACATTCCAGGAGACCACATATTTGCATATTATGTCACTTTCAATAGGCATTCACTGAAATGTTCTATAGAAATAACCTCTACTTCACTGCCTTCTCTATTTTTCTTCAAGGATAGATTAAAGAGGTGTCTGCATTGTGTGTGTTTTTAATAAACCTATATCCCCCTTTCAGGGACACTAGGTTTGGTACACTAGAAGCAGAACTTGAGATGAGAACTTGTGGAAAGTAAAGATAAGGGAAAGAGGGAGTGTAGCAGTTAGGATGGGGAGAAGAAAAATGCTAAGCATCGTCAGTGGTAGCTGAAGACTACCTGGAATCTGATTACAGTATCTGGTCAATTGCCACATCACACAGTGTTTTTTTGAGGCAAGGAGGCAGCCTTTGTACTGCTGTTTAAGTAGATATTAAGTATGAGTTGCTTCCCCTGGGGCAGATATAATCAACCACATACCAACTAATAGACAGAATCCATTCCTCAGGGAGAGAATCCCACCTAGGCACTCACCCTGAACTCACAGTACCTAGGGATGAATGAATACAGTGATCCAGAAGCAAGAGCAGTGAACAGCACCAAGTTCACTATATTAGGTATTTTTAATAACTTAGGATCTACTTTATTTGATTTGTATCTATTGAGCCTCAGCCATGCCCTAGACTTATTCCACTTACTAGAAATACAGAAGTGAACAAAGCAAACAAAATATTACATCTTAGTTGTGGGAAACAGGTAATAAACAAATTATGCATGTTAAGATTATCAAGCAGAGGGAAAAAAAAAGTAGAGAAGAGGATGCTGCAATTTAAGATAGGCTAGCCAAGGAAACCTCATTGAGGGGATGATGAATCTGTGGACAAATCATGGTGACATGGTGAGAAAGACGCTTCCAGCAGAAAGAACTTCAGGTATAATTCTCAAGGCGGGAGAGCTGGACATTTGTTCTAGAATGATCTATTGGGAGAATCAAAGAGGTAAATTTTGAGAGTGAGCAGTAGCAATGCCAGCTAGGACATGGCAGGTACTTTAAATTCTTGACTTTGACTTTCAGTGAGATGGAAAAATCACTAGGACTCACAGGAGCAGGACATGATCTGACTCAAATTTGGAAAGGATGTGTATTTGAGAGGCAAGGGGTAAGTTAGAAAGCTGTTACTGTATCCTCTAGGATACATCAGTGGCTAGGACCAAAATTAGCTCAGTGCAGGTGACAGAGATTTTTTTTCCAATTCTAAATCAATTTTGAAGATCCAGTCAATGAAACTGGTTGAAGAAGAACACAGTTGACTATGATTCTGAACTGTAACCTTCCTAACACTTGACCTCCATCACTGGTCTTGGATTCAGATGGATCAAATTCATTAGATACAATGTTTCACTCAGCATTAACACTTAGTTTTAACAAAGGCTACAGGGTAGGAATTAATGCAGATTCATGGTAACGGCATGGCAGACATAGTGTGACTCATTTGAGCAATTACTGAACTCCCCAAATCACTTGTATCCAGCACACACCAAGTTCATAAGGAATGAAGCTGAGTGGGAAAGGTTGATGTCAGCTCAGGGACACCATCAGCTCTTTGGTCTCTTCAGCTTTTACACATTGTGCCCATTTTCTGGTGCAGCTGTGTCTCATAAATATTGGTTAGTCATTTATTCATACAGTTCTTCAATGAGGTACAGGTGCTTAGTCCTGTACATAACAACACAGGCTGGAAATTCACTCAGCTCAGATCTGTCTGCTCCCATAAATTTGACAATTAGTGTACTGGGGAAAGACTTGATCAAGATTTGAATCATCAGGTGACCTTGAGGATAAAAGAGATTGTGAATGAGTCAGTGGCACTTACCTTACAGAAATATTTGGTCTCAGCAATGGGAAGGACAAAGTCATTGTTCTACGGAAGCAGTAGCTTTGGGAGACATTGCGGGGAGAATCATTTTGAACATATTACAGAAGAGCTTTTATATATGCAACTGCAGGAGATGAGTAGGGTGTATTATTACTGATTGAATTGCAGAAGAGAAGGATGGGATAGAGATACATATTTGAAGGTTACCAACAGATAAATGTTATATAATTCCACATGCCTAGAGGAAAACAATGATCCCTAGAAAAAGTGAACACAGAGAACAAATATAAGCATTGAGAATTTTTGTTTGGGTGTAATACAAAAGGAATCCAATGACACTCAACAGCTTAATTTTAGTGAAATAAGAGGGAATAAAGAATATCTGATGGTCCAGAGACCACAGGATAAAAGATTTAAAATTAAGGACCAGGGCCTCTCTGTTGGCCTACAAGTTATGTCTCAGGAATACCCCAGCGATGGCCCCCTGTGATGGCCTGAACTCCAACCTTGGCTAGGGATCTGACACATGTGGTGCAGCAGGCGTCTCTTGTTTCAGCCACTGCTCCCCTCAGCAGCATATTTTAGTAGACCCATCTGTTCTGCTCTCCAGTCTGTCTCTGGGGAATCCTCTCATTCCTCACACCTCTGGCCTTTACCCCAGTCCTTGTATGTATAAATAAATAGCATAAAAGTCTTAAAATAATTAAGGATATGGCAATCAACTGTATCAAATTCTGATGCCCAAATGGCTACGATAAATAGGTTGGGTTTGGTGTCAAGAAGTTCAATGCCACATTTCCCAAAGGTGATTTTTGTGGGGAGGAATGGAAAGATGGATTAGAGATGGTTCAAGAGAGAACAGGATGGAAATAGAGGCAGCAGGTATACATAGGCTTTGCTATCTAGACACAGGAACAGAGAGTTGTAGCGATAGCTGGAGAGATAGGAGTCAAAATGGAGATGTTTGTTGCTGCTGCTGCTGTCGTTTGAAGTAAATTGAAGGACTGGAGAATGATCTGATAAAGAAAATTAACAATAAAAAAAAGAAAAAGAAAATTAACAATGAATGGGAGGAGATGACTTAAACTGGAATGGTATTCTTAAATGGGTATGAGAAATGGAATTAATACAGTAAATGAAACTGTTGACCTCAGAGACATGTGTAAATAGTTTTTATTTTAACAGGAGGAAAAGAAGGAATGCATGGACCAGTAGGCTAGTTGGTTGGTGGATGCTGTGGAAATTCTTTCCACAGTTTACATTTTATCAGTGAAACAACACCATACAAGTATCTGAGGATGAAGAGAAAGAAGGAGTGGCTGGATGTTTAAGGAGATAAGAGATCGTGTGAAGTAGTTGTGTGGGAGAATAAGTGGACAGAAAAATGGAGCTCGACTTCCTTAGTTAAGTGTCCTCCTGAAGACAGTACCAATGTTTTAAAGAAAGACAAAATCAAATGATTGCATATTCTTCTCCAATCATGTTCAGCTGGAAGGTTTAGCAAAGAGATGGGCAGGCAGTTAGATATAATCAAAGTTGGAATTTTGTCAGGTGAATATTTAAAGTTAGAAAAGGGCAAGAAGCTAACAGTCTATGCAAGGGAGTTATTACATTGATGAGCCATGAAATCCAGACTGTTCGAGAATCAAAGTAAAGACACAGAGGTAGGAGAAAAAAGCAGATATTCAAAAAGAGATAAAGTCAAAAGACAGAAGGCCTGGCAAAGTGAAAAATGTGTTAGTCAGGTGTTCTGAGCAACCTAGAAAGGTAAGAGGTGGTGGTATGAATGTGGGATATCTAAAATTTAAAAAATGGAGCAACTATGTTTACGGGTCACAAAAAAATCTAGTCTGTGACTCTGGTGCGATTAGTGGGAAGGAGAAGGCTAAGCAATACAACCGGAGATAACGGACTTTTCCTGTGAATGCACATTAAAATCACTGGTAGTTATGAGGCAAGGAATGATGGGGAATGAAGCAATGAACTAAGGGGTAAAATCCTGGAGGATTTAAGAAGTGATTCAAGAAAATATAGACAAGGATAAACCAGTTGGTGAAAGCTTATAGGAAGGTGGGGAGAGCAATGGTCTGGAAGGAGTAATTGGAAGCAGAGTGAGTACACACCCTTGTGCCAGCCTAACGGTGGGCTTCAGGCTATACAGTGAGACCAGACAGCGCACGTTGCAGATTTCAGGACCTCAATCATAGGATGTTACAAATTTTGGCAAGAGACTTATTTGTCTAGCTTGAGTTTGTTGGTGGTTTCTGATTCACACAGATAGATATCCCTAGAGGGTGGCCCAGTTATCTTGTAAACAGAAAGATCCTTTCAATATATTTTGTAGCTTCTTCATAGCAAAGAAGGGTCACTTCCTTAAAGTAGCATTAACTTTTCTTTCATTGCCTCTGTGCTTCCTTTTCA
This sequence comes from Condylura cristata, assembly GCF_000260355.1. Taxonomy (NCBI): domain Eukaryota; kingdom Metazoa; phylum Chordata; class Mammalia; order Eulipotyphla; family Talpidae; genus Condylura; species Condylura cristata. Next base: position 11,838,239 of record NW_004567116.1, on the reverse strand, counting down.
AGAATGTGAAACAGCAATTCTCTGTTGACCTTAAAAGAGATGAGTCAATGACCAGGTAATGATTCATAGGGTTGAGTTCTAACTGGACTTAACTAGCACAACTATCCACAGTGACATTCCTATCCTACCTACAGAAACTTACCAGCTTAAAATGAGCTCAATAAGTACTATAGCAACTTACCTGGCACTGGCAGAGTTGATTGTTTTGTAAGCAATCCCGCTTGGCACAGGACATCTTGATTTGTGTTAACATTCTAATGCACTAATCTTCCTAATACCCCTTATATTTATTTATGACATAAATCAAACCCTTCTCAGAACTAAGTTGTCGCTGCTGTTTTTTTTTTTTTTTCCTCCTACTCTCCTGCTGGGTGTATTTATGTTATGCTGTGTTGTGTTGCTACTCTTGCTGCAAATTTATCTGAGCTTCGACTTTTACTGCTGATTTAGCAAACATTTTATATTCTGCAATGAACTGTAAACATTTTTTCTTCTGACAGATCCATTATGACAAGTGTTATAAACTCTTCACTGCAGACTGTATCTCTTCTATTGAGCTGCTCTTTATATCAATTTTACTATGTACAGAAAATGACGCCGGTAATATTGCACCTGTCTGAGCTTGGCCAGGACAATCAGTAAGTCCTGCAACATAGAGTGTCTATATACTTAGTTTTATTACATCTGTTTCTGGTTTATACAGCATGTTAGTGAGAATCAAGCTTTAAGGAGTCAAAGAAGCCTCAACGAGTCTGTGAACTCCATTTTTTTCCCATTTAAAAGTTTAGCTGTGTATAAACACACAAAACATTTTAAGTAGCACATAGTTTCCCATTAACTAACAAGAATAAATTTTATAATGTATGTTAAACTTCAATTACATCTGAAAATAGATGTTGGTACTAAAAGGAGTCTTCACCTTGCCAGGCAACGTCCATACCCTGGCTTATATTTGTGATGGGGCTGGGGGTTCTCCTTCATGGGTCTCTGCTTTTGATGAATTAGAAAAGTAAGTCCTACCCCAAAATAGCGATGAGGAAATCAGGAAAAAATTTTGTTTTGTGTCCCCCCAATTAATATATTGAAGTCCTAACTGCTATTACCTCAGACTATGACTCTATTAGGGGAGATAGAGTCTTTAAAGTTGTAATTAAGTTAAAATGAGATCATTTGAATTGGCCAGGATCCAATATGACTCGTGTCCTTCTGAGAAAAGGAGTTTGAGAAATAAGCACATACAGGGAAGACCCCGTGAAGATCCCATCCACCAGCCAAGGTTTCTCAGCAGAAATCTTGCTCTTTTCAGATCTCAGGCTTCTATTCTTTAGAATTATGAGAAAATACAGTAGGTGGTAGAATTTCCCCTTGGTATCTGTGGGGGGTTGGTTTCAGGAGCCCTGGAAATACCAAATCCTGGAGATGCTCTAGTTCCTGATATAAAATGGTATTACATTTGCATATAACTTATGAACAATTTCCTATAACAGTTAATCATCTCTAGATTTGCTTACAATACCTAGCACAATGGAATTGCTATATAAGTAGTTTTCTACTGTATCATTTAGGAAATAATAACAAGACAAGCATCTGCAGATGTTCAATACAGAGATAACCATCACAGTCCTATATGTTCCATCCATGGTGGGTTGAATCTGTGGAGGAGAAACCCATGGATATAGAAGGTTGACTGAACTTTGTTATAATAGCCTTAGCAAATTAATCTAGCATATTTGTGATCTGTAACTTATGTAGAAATTTGTACACACTATTCCTGCCATAATACTACCAAATATTTACTAATTTCATTTTATAAATGAAGATACCGGTGCTCAGAAAGATTAAGCAACTTAGTCTAAGTCACTCAGAAAAATGCTAAGTACCATGGTTAAAACTCAGGTGTTTCTGATCTGAAATTCATTCTTTTTTTCTTTACAAGTTGTCTCTTTCATTTTTTTTTTCCTCCACTCTGCTGGTGCTATTCACATCATGAGCCGAGAGATAATATCTACTGAGAGGCCTAATAGCTAGTCTTTAATGCCTATGGAAGGAGACATGATTTTTCTGAGATTTTTACTTTCCAAATATATGAACATTCCACTTAATATAGCCCTGATTATTAGCATTCATGAAATTGCCTCTAAGAATGACTAGAAACCAAAATTTAATTTGAAGACACTGTTTTATAACACTACATACTCTGAGAATACTTTGACAGTTTTACTTTTTACTCATTAACTTAAAAAAAAAAGTTTTTTGGTTTCCCTCAGAATTTGGGCACCATGTTTAACACAAAGGATGCAAAGTAGACTAAACAGATATAGTCCCTGTCCTCAAACAGATCTCATCGTAATCATCATAGTGACTTTGGTGGATGTGGTTTGCAAGTCTTTCTTTGCCTTTTGTTTTTAAACAGGTCTCTCCTCTGTCCAGGTCAGGGGTGCCTGGCAGAGTGCCTGGCCCATATTAAGAGCTCAATAAATATTTTTAAATTGAGTTGGGATTCCAAATTTATAGCTGATGAAGATAAATGACTATCCTGCCACTTGACAGGAGTTCAAGCAACATTCTGAAAGTGCACATGGCGGCTCAGCCTTAATCCCCTGCACACAAATACCCACTGCTCATGGTTCATAACGCTGCTAATGTGCAAAGGTCATCGCAGATGCCAGATCACTAATTTTCATCTTCTCTTCCTTCCTTCTTCCACTTCTATTTTTATACCATCAAGTGATTGTTTAATAACATGCTTTACTTGAATTCCAAGGCAAGAACTACAAAAAATATGAAACACAAAATATAAGCTGAATCATCTGTGTCACCACCTAGAGATAAACAATGCAGTTTAAAACGTACCTTTCTTGTTTTATGTGCCTATTGCTACCTTAAATATTGCCTTATATATACAGGAATTGTACATGCCAAAATTCTGAAATATAGCTCTTTCACAAACTCTTACCCTATAGCTTAAATATTCAAATGTGATTTAGTAGAGTTGAAAGGGTTCAGTGAACTTAGCAAGCAGTATTTGTTTTCATTTCTTTTCTTGGTATATTGCTGCCATTACCAGACTATGGTACACAGTTAGAGCTGCAGAGATTATAAAGCATGGAACCTACTCTAAAGGTTGTATTATGACTTTTGGACATTACCTTCCCCCTGTATAGAATTATACAAAATAAATGTATTTCTTTGGCTAGCATTCATTTTTCTAGTAAATATTTTTGATAAAAATAACTTACATGCTGATTCCTACTCCATCAATCCACTCTTTCATTAAAATATAGTTATCCAGTAGCTAATGTATGAAAGAAATTCTAAGCAATGGGACAATATAAGTAAAAAAGTTTGTTAATGCTACTCTTGGGATTTGTTACTGGAGGGATAAAGAATCTAGGGATGGAGTAAAATAAAACAAGGTTAGGAAAACATAAATATGCTGAAGAGGGTATTTTATATTTGGTTAACTGGACAGACTGTATACAACAGTAGTTCAGCTGTGACTTTTAACAATGTGAGGTACCACGCCCATGAAGTGTCTGGGGAAGAGTTTCATATAGAAGAAAAGGCTAGTGCAAAAGTCACATGCTGTATTGGTTGGAGGCACACTGCTGAGACCTGTGACAGAGGAGTCAGCTGACAGGGAGTGAAGGAAGGAGTGAGGTGAGGCAAGCATTTGGAGCACACAGGGCACTGGAGCAGTAGGTAGATCAAGTGGTCTGAGGAATTTCAGGAGGATTTTTTTTTTTTAAGATTTATTTATTTGTGCAGACAGAACTGGGGTACAGGCCAGAGGCTCAGGGGCGGCGAGAGGTTTCACCAGAGACAGAGTGGGGAGCAGAACAGTCAGATCAATGAAGTACACTGCTGAGGGGAGCAGCAGGCAGGTCAGGAGGGGTCTGCCGCACCATGTGGTCACCACCGGGGAAGGCGGGAATTGAACTCATGCGGAAGATACTTAAGCTTCTTTGTGCAGTGCTTTAACCCACTGCGCCACCAGGGAGGGCCTCAGGAGGATCTTTTCTAGACACTTTAATTTTCTTAGGGAAATAGGATTCAAATCTACAACCAAGATGATAAAACACACGAAATGAAGAATGATGTAAATAATTAAAAAAAAAAAAAACTTCAAAAAATAAATAATTAAAAGTAAACTTAAAAAAAAAAAACTGAGGAATGAGGGGAAAAGTTTGGAAATCTAGGAAAAGAGGCAGGATAATACTAATCTTTGATAGGAGAAGGAGCCTGAAAGACTGATCACGACATGGTATAGCTTGGCCAAAATTATTATGATTGCATTCAAAGAGACACAACCACGATCTCCTCTCCATTGGGGGTTTCTTCATTCCATGTCAGTACTAGTGATTCTTCCCATTTGGCTGCACATCACTCTTTCATATCATAGCACTTACCACATGTTGTTGTAACTAATCTCTTATAGACAGACAATGTGCTTTTAAAATGAGGCTAAATCCGATGCACCAGAGAAATCAGAGCATTGAACACACAGAAAATAACTAGTTAACCTCTGAGGCATGGCTATGATAAATGAATGTTGTCAATGATCTATTTTTATTTTTATTTTTATTTGTTTATCTATCTATCTATCTATTTAATTATTTATTTATTTATTGTTAAGGGTCTCTGCAACCAAGACCAAGCACAATAGATTTACCATCTACTCTCATTGGGAAATGTTGGCCTTTTTAGAATTTTTTCAGCATCTATAGAATTGCATACTCTTGTAGGGAGCAATTATTTTATATTTCTCAAAATGTAATATTAAGATGTCAACAGAATAACAACCATGAACCTCAGAGAGGTTTACGAACACCGAGTCACTTATTTAGATTGACTGCATAGTCCAGGATGTCGAAGGATAATAAATGGGAGTTTTATACCACAGAGCAACTCCTGGTGATTGGTACTGGCTGCATGTATAAAGGGATCATAAAACTGGATTTTGATTCAGAATGGAAGTGTAGCATCATCAGATAGGGATGTCTATCTTGGGTGTGGTGATGGTGACATGCCTGCTGTGAAATGTTGCTAGGCTTTTGCTAAATCCAAGGCAATGTTTGCTAATTTTCAGCTACTTATTCAGTACTAGTAACTGAGAACATGTTCTCTCTGATGATTATGCTATATACTAGAAATACTTTGATGAAAGAGGCTGGTTTGTCATTGTCCTTCTACAGTCTATGGATGGGAAGCAAAAAATCTATATCCATGAAGTGGGGGTTTCTTAGGGAGAAGTTTAACATACAGCAGGAACACATATAATGAGGCATCCAAATCAAAATTGGGGAAACAAAGAATACTTTCCTGCAAAGGAAACATATGGTTTCTGCACATAAGGAACTTGAAGCTCCTACTCCACCCAAACAAGTGAAAAGCTGAACACACTGAAAATCAACAGCTTCTCTTGAATCTATAAGAAAGATTAAGCACAAAGGTCAAATTGCTCCTTCTCCACCCTCGGGACTGGGGAGAGAATCAGACAAACACTATCTGAGGCAGAGAATCAGGAACAGCACAGACTATTACAAGAAAGAAGGTCAGGGTGGAAAACTGGAACTGTGATGGACACATTTCTGGAAGTTCCCTATAGACAACTATGAGGAAAATTCCAGCAGTAACTAGTCTTAGGGAGACCTCACAACATTGTACCTCCAGGCTTACCCAGACTCTCACAGAAAATATCAGAAAAATTCCCCATCTGAGGACTGGGGAAAGGAACTATTTTGCAATATACCAGACACTTTGTTCTTTAACAAGATCTGTCTTGGGGGAAACTAGTTAAACAGTCTAACCAACTGGAGAATTATCAAAGCTCTATTTACTTGGGAGAAGGGAAATACCCACTCCAGTGTTCTTCAGCCATCTTGTTTCACCTAAGGAGGAGAACAACTTTGAGAAATTGTTAACAACTTCAAGGTCCAGAGGCATGGGCTCACTAAAATGCTGAAATCTAGTCATAGTGCTATAGAATACTTCCCCTCCCAGACACCTCACTAGGACATTACTAAAGAACTATTTATAACCCGTAGAGCATGCCCCACCATCAAGAACAAAATACAAAGAATTAAAAATGATATAACTTCTGAACTAGAAAATAATGAATAGACATTAATCAAGACAAAGATAAAAGCATAGTTCAAACAAAGAATGCTCTAGGCAGACAGAAGATGATATTCAAAGGCTCCAAAGTAGGAAGGATTTGGTAAGTTTGAAAGAAGGGCGATTTGGTTGAAATTAGAAGAAAGGGAAAGAACGGTGTGAAAAATACTGCAAAAATAAGTAAGCTCATACTATGTTCTAAAATTGGGTTAATAAAACTGGGCCTGATTTTAAGAGACTTGAAAGACTTTGAAGAGGGTAACAAGAAAGACAAAAGTAATTAAGCATGTTAAAACTTCCAATCTACCTATGTCAGGCAGTAAACAAGTCTAGTGTTACGCAAACAAATAAGCAGGTGTTGTAAATTTCACTCAAGAGGACATGGTGGCCTAGAATGAGATAATGTCAAGGAAGATGAAAATGAGCTCAGGAGTGATATTTAGTAAATGAAATTAACCAGACTTGGTAGAAGATCAGATATTGTTAAAACAAGAGAAAGACACATGACCTTTAGTATCTTGTCTGGCCAACTAGATAAATTAAAATAACATCAATTATGATAAGGGAAATGAGAAGTGAGTTTGATGGAGATGGATTATGACTTTTTCAGGTTGAATTATGGAGACTGTAGAATATTAAACTGAAGATACCCTCTAGACAGTCAGATACATGAGTTTCAAGATAGAGGTGGGAGGTAAGTCTGCGAGGCATAAACATAACCAGTAATTAAAATCATATACAATGTTATGATGATCTATGGAAAGAATATAGAACCAAATGAAACACTGATGTTGTTGTAGAGGCAGGCCTTATTTCCCAGACTATCTAAAAGGTTAGTAACAAAAAGACTCACTGCCCTTGAGTCATTTGGAACCCTGATCCTAAGAATCATCAGATACATTGAAGGTCGGATTTCTTCTCTACAGCTGCTTGCAATTATCTATGGCTTCCAGAAGGTTCTATTGAAGGTACTGGATGCCTACACCAAGATTCTGGTTTCTGTAAAACTTCTACTCTGAATTAGGCCCACAGCTTCTCCTTAGCTTAAGGCTCCTGGACCCCTTCCCATATTTGATCTCATTTTTATTCATTATGAAGGAATTTTAAGCACCTTGCTTGACCTGTAATCCCATGCACCTTGGGGAAACCATAGCCTCAATATAGGCATCCAGTACCTTCAATAGAAGCTACTGGCAGCCATGGATAACTGAAGCAGATGTAGAGGGGATATCTGATCTTCAGTGTTTCTGAAGATTCTTAGGGTCAGGGTCCCAAATGATCCAAAGGTAGTGAGAGTCCTTTTGTTACAAATCTGTTAGATAGTCATAAAAATTTGTATTTTTTGACAAGTTTCAACTCTAACTGGTGTTGAAACTATCTCTTAGTTTTGTGTCAACATATTTCACAAGTTATGGAGACCTATTTACATGCTCACCAATGCCTTTATGGTTTACTTCTCCCCTAAGCACATAAATTAGAGTTATTTATCAAATTTATTTTTCTGTATTAATCATGTTCTGTATTATTTAAGTTTCATGATGTCCTTCTCTGTCACTGTCAACCTTTGATCAGGTATTAGGTCCTGCTGATTTCCCCACACATGGAACATTCATATTGTTTGACTTTTCATTCTCTTTCTTGATACGGAGCCATTGCAGCCACTATCACCTCTTGTGTCATCATTACAATATCTACTTGAAGGGTCTGTAAGGCATAGAAAACAGGAACTCGCAATACATTTATAGTCAATTAAAGTTAATCATTTAATTAATGAACCAACATTTCAAAAGTTAATTTTTTTACTCCAATTGCCAATTCTAACCTATTTTATACTTTGAGAGAGACGATTTTATTAGCAAGATGTATCATACATCAGTTTAGAAATGCATGATGAGTATTTCTATCTCTAGACAATTTACACTCTGGTATAAACAGTCTCTTGCTATATTAAAACCCCTTAGGAAATGAACCTATTGTAATATTAATTCCACTTCATAAAGCTCTGGTAGATGTCAATGATATTATAGCCAACACTCTTCTCATTAAATAATAAGTCATATTAATGTGTGTATAAAGCATGTTTTGACAAGATAGTATGATATTATTGTTATAATTTATTGTGTCCAAGGCACCTCTCAGCCTGTAGGAAATTAGCTTTAAAATCACATTACAGCTCTTCTAGCTCCTGCTTTAAAAGGCTTCCAGACAACAGCCTGTTCCCACCCCTTCAAGATGGCTTAAAGAGTCTGCCTGCTCCTGCTGAGCCGGTCTCTGTGAAGTGTGAAGTTTTTAATCTGATCTCAGTTCAGCCTTAGCATTTAATTTCCAGTTTAGGAATTAGCAGAGGTCTGCCATGCAGATCAACAAGGGTAAAGCTGTTAAGATTTGCCAACACATACTGAAGAAAGCTGAATGGGAAAGAGCAATCCAATTGCACTGGAGGAAACTGGACACTGTAGTCTGAAGGACCAATTCTGATTTCCTTTCCAGAGTTAAGATTCCTCCTGTCCTGCTCTGAAACAATATGAGCCTCTGCCAGAAAGATCTCAAAGTAGGAATTAGGGCAAAGATGCTTCGATCTGAAGCTCAGAAAAATAAAAGATTTAAACTACAAGAAAACAATTGGACAAAGGATAGATTCAAACCAAAAGAAAACATCTTTTATTTAAAAAAATATTATTTATGTAATAATAATGAGCAACCATATACCAGAGACATTTTACAGGGGTGGAGTGGGGAATGGGATCAAAAATAGTAGGGGAAGCAGGGAGTATACCCAACTATGGTGATGGCACACGGGACGGGTGATTTGGTGATGGGAAGGGGATTATAGCTGAGGTGGAAAAAGGCACAGAATGATGTAAAAATGAATTAGTGCATTATTTAAAAAGAAGATCTAATTATTTATGGATACAAGAACTAGGCCAGAGTTGCAGGGGGTGAGAGAATTCACCAGAGACAAAGTAGGGAGCAGAACAGGCAGATCAACTGAAATACACTGCTGAGGGGAGCAGCAGGTGAGACAGGAGAGGTTTCTGTGCTATGTGGGTCACCTCCCTGGCTGGGAATCGAACTCATGCTGCAGTGGCTATGGATAGCTTCATAGTATTGCTCTTTAACTCCTTGCATCACCAGGGAAGGTCCCCAAAAGAAAACATTGATGGTGACTTGGTGATGGGAAACCCACGGGGATTACAATTGAGATGGAAAAAAAAATGTACAAAATAATGTAAAAATAAACTTTTGTAAAATTAAAAAAAAATTGATAAAACAATAGCAAGTTATACAAGGATTAAAAATTGTAAACTATGTCATTAGAGAATACATATACCTTTACCATGGCTGCTAGTTCTCATCTTCAGATGCGGCAAGAAAAATTAAGTCATCCACTTCCTAACTATGGATAGGTCCACCAATATAAACACCACACTCATTCTATCCATGGCTTTCCACTTAACATGGCCCCTTAACCTCCCAAGTATAAAAATCCTACTTATCATCATGGTTAAAACTACATATTTCCATATATACATAAACACACACACACACACACACACACACACACACACACATATATCCTTAGGAGCTTTCTTGTCTATTAAAAATGTAGCATACCCTTGGCCCTCCCTGGTGGCGCAGCGGGTTAAAGCACAGCACAAAGAAGCTTAAGCCACTTCCGCATGAGTTCGATCCCTGCCTGCCCCGGAGGTGACCACATGGCGTGGCAGACCTCTCCTGACCCGCCCGCTGCTCCCCTCAGCAGTGTGCTTCGTAGACCTGCCTGTTCTGCTCCCCACTCTGTCTCTGGTGAATCCTCTCACCCTCCACATTTCTGGCCTGTACCCCAGTTCTGTACGAATAAATAAATCTTTAAAAAAAAATGTAACATACCCATTGCTCATTAATTTTACACACACACACACATGAATATGTACATGATGAGTATGCATGCATATGAATATATATTTACATATAAACACCAGCATACATAAGATAATTCAAAATAAATGATGCAGTATGTGAACTGATTATATACATATGGTATGGTTTCATTATATTTAACTATCTCACTTTCTTTTTGTTGTTCTTCCACAGTTGGATTATAATTTCAAAAGGATCAGTTACCATTTCTAGGTGGTTTGGCTTTTAGTCTTGGCTCTAATACTAGCTTCCTTTGAGGCTTGGTCCAAATGGCCACAAAATTATTTATATCTTTTTCTTGGAAAATTCACTTTCTGTTACTTCATTTTCCATCTTCACAACAATAATGTGGAAGTAAATGAATCTAAGTTCTCTTACAACTCAGATTCTTATTTGATTTATGGTTCTATAAAAATTAATGTAATGTTGGATACATCCGTATGTTAATATAAGTGAATTCATAATGGTGGTGGATTGGCTGACTGGCTAGCTGACAGAAGGGATGTATAGAATAATAGAAGGGTGCTTGGATGAACTGATGATGTGGAAAGATTTTATTTGTTGGTGGCATTTTATTTGTTGGTACAAGGTATAGGTTAACCTGGAATTTATACCAAGGTATAGGTTTTACTCAACACAGTACTAATGCCTTTTGTAGAATACTGCAACTCATTCCTTCTAGAGACATCACACACCAGAAAGTATCCATTTAAGATCTCCTTATCTATTCTCTTGGAATACTAATAATTACCCAGGTTCTCAATACTGTAAGAGACTTGGGTCATTAGCCGGGAAATATAAAGAAAAAAAATATTCCAAGTCATGTTTTTCCTCAAAGAAACAGCTGCTCACTTTTCCCCACTCAACTATTGCATAATGAAAATGTCTCCCAGATGTCATCAGAGTCCATTGAAACTCATAGACCCCAAGTTCATTTTTCACTCTTTTGCTGACAGGTCTATTTTTCACTTCACCTTAGTCTTTTGACAAGTTACATAAAAGAAAGGGTGAGAGAATGTCTCTGGTGTGGAAGTTTGACTCTCTCTCTCTGAAGTACACCATGTCATGTGGGCAGGTGAGAAATGACCCTATTATTGCTTTCAAGAAGGAAGAATGGCCAAGGTTTCCCAACAGAGCTATTTTCCCTGAATATGTGTATTCCATAGATGGATAGTGTTCTCTTGCCCTGTTTATGTACCATGTCACACATGCCAGAGACACATAACCCAGCTGAGAAGTGTTAGGTAACCTTTTGCAAATGCTACATTTTAGACTACAATGAATTCATCTAGATTTTTACTGAGGGGCCACAATTTCATTTTTGTGTAATCTAATTGCATCTAAATGAATGATTCCTGTAAATGCTTGATGCCTTCTTACATTAATTTTCGATATTGAATGGAGTAATATAAGCTAATACCAAAAAGTTCATTCAAATTGTTTTCATTCTACTTCATGTCCATCATTTTTCTTGATAGGATAGATAAGCCAACATACTTCATAATTTCCCGAGCTCCCTGTTTAGCCACCGACAAGAGAATTTGGACATGGTCAATTAGAACACCTAATGTCAAATTAATGAATCTGTATTTGAATCTATGCTGGTTCCTTCAGCAGAAGCATTCCTACATTGAGCATTAAGATATCAGTGCTTATAGAACTGAGTCATAATGTCTAAAAGATAAAATGTTACTAGTAGGTAATTAAGGGTAGTTAACAGTGTAATGACTTCGTTTAAGCTCTTTGTTTCCTACATCCATGTACATGTACTAAACTGCATCCTACATATCTGGGCTACCACAGCATCCCAGAGTTCTAGGGCCTTCCCTCCAAATTAGTGTTGCCATGTCTCTCTTGTGATTGTACCATTCTGGCAATCTGTCCCCTTGTGTGATAAGGATATAGAAAGATCAGTGATTCCTATAGCTATATTGCTTCATCCTTCCCCTGAACACAGAGTTCACCAGTTCAGGTGACATTTCAGGCAAAGAGAATGGTGGACTAGAAGAAGTAAATACTAACTCAGATGTTTTTCAAATAAGGATAAATGACTGTTTCCTCCGATTGAATGGGGATTTGCCACAACCAACCTATTTCTGCTTGATTTCTTTCTTCTATGAAGTCATATCATTTGATGGGGAAAGTTCAGTTGCTAGTGCTTGCAAAGTGAAGACTAGCAAGACAAAAATCAGTGTTCTAAAAGGCAGTCCATATTGCTGAACTCAAACATAGCTTTCATGATGACTTAAGTCACAAGTCTATTTATTGAACATTCTCTGGAAAGCTAGTGAAAAGAATCCAAATGTTATCTGGTCTGATTGTTTAAGTAAATGTCTTCATAAGAAGCCTATTTAGTAAAGATTAATTTGGAAGAGAAATACTGTCAATTGTCAGACCCATTTCAAGAGATCCATCCATACAAATCTTCCACAGGTATCTTTGTTATGAGCTCTAACTTTTTTCTATATTGGTGATCTTAAGTATGCTACTCCTATCTAAGATTGAAACAGAAAAGGTTGATTACCAATGTTTATGGGTAGCCTTCTCTTGTCAAACAGTGCACTTGTCAATAGGACAGGTCATCCTATTGAGCTGTATCATAAGGATACCTGCCTTCCTACAGGTACAGTTGACACTTGGACAATGTGGGGTTTAGGTGGGCAACTTCATCCTCTTCCATTCTTGACCCCTGGAGAGACAAACTGCTCACATAAAAATTAAAGTCACATGGCCTTTAAGCAGCTACCTGCAAACTAGAGCTCACCACAATAGCAAGAGAAGGTGGCTAGTAGTATCAATGCAGTACAGCTAATTTATGCAGTTATGATAGAATCTGAATATTTACATTTATATTCACTGTACATGGTACCACATAAGGTCTGTGTATATATATTATAATAAATTTAAAAAGTTTATAATAGGCATGTGTATATTTTATGAGAATGAATTATAGACTGCAATTTACATATATCCCACAAATTCATGACACAGCTATATTTTCCTTTATTTTCTGGTAATTCTAGGCTATGTGGTTTATATGTGAGTTTTTCTTGATTGCCACAGGTCTCAATCTATTATTCCAATTATTTATGGTAAAAATATGTTTAAATGGATCCATGTAGTTCAAACTCATGCAGTTGCTCAAGGGTCATAAGTATTTTCCTTTCGAGTTAAGTCAGTTTACTCAGAGAAGAAACATCTACCCCACTTGAAAGGTTTATGTCTTATCCCAGAATTTTGGAAGTGTGGTGTGAGGGGAAAAGAGATGATGACAGTAATCTCATTTTTCACTTAACCACCATAATTTAATTGTGATGGGCCAATTCTCAGTGGTACCTCATGTCAACAAGATAAGTGTCTCTCTGGCTCACACTCATCAAGATATCATTTTCCAGTTTTCTTTTAGGGTGGAGAACAGAAGAAGGGAATCTAAGTCTCCTTCCTATAAATTTCCAACCATTTTATGGTTTCAGCCATAAACTGAGCCTACTTCCACGGTATTTTTCCTTTGTAATTCCAGATGATTTTTGTGATTCTAAGCTGTTAATTCCCTTTTGGATATCCCTGCAGTAATTTAGGTAAAGACTTCATTGTTAGGTGACCTGCTAAGTCGGTTATTAATCATGAGAGATTCATGGCCACACTTCTTTTCTTTTTTCTCCTTATGATACCTTACTGCCTTTTCCAAGGTTCAGACAGTAAACATTAATGTTCAATCCACTTTGTGAGGTAGAAAAATCCCTTGTTCATTTCTGTCATTCAATCCAGTAATAAAGTTCTCCTCCCAAGCATCAAACTGATGAAAGCTAAATATATTCTTAAGTCCTAGCTGCTGAAAGTTTCCAGAAAACAAGCCATAGTGGACTTGAAACAGCATCTGCCACCAAGATTGATGTAACAAAGTCCTAAGTATCTGAGATTTCAAATGCTGAGCAGGCAAAAGGTTTTTGGAAGGGGAGATGAACATTTATTATCTTCTCCCAGTGCACAATCCTCTCTGTTAAAGCAACTCTACTTTTGAGGGATTTCCTAAGCTTGCTTTCCACCAAGTTATAGCCACTGAAGTTTCATTCCTCAAGGAGCTGGTTTTAACAAGTATAGTTAGTTAATAATGATGATGAAAATACCAATAACAACAAGTAGATTTTTATCATCACCTTGGAAAAGTTATTGCTTATGATGTTAGTAAGCAAGATCAGAAATGTGTTTTATTCTCCTATTAGATTGATAAATTCTGAGTACATAAATGTAAACAAATTTCTGTCTGATAGTACTCTTCAGATCCTTTTGCTATATTAATGTATTAAAAATGGAAATAATAACTATAATCTCAAAAATGACAGACTACTCAGGGCTGTTAAGACTAAGGCCCTAAATTTGTGATGATGTAATTCAAGTCTATTGTGGAAAACTGATGTGTCCCAGGAAAAGCAGCCAATTTTCTAAAATTAAGTAGAAAGTTAAAGCCTCTTTTCAATTCTGGTTCCTGTCTTCAGCTAATAATTGAACCCCTGAAGGTGGGTACTTCTTTCTAATAATGCATTTATTTTCCTCCTAATATTTAATACATTGATCCAGAAACATTAATTTAGAACATGATTTAGAAAAAGAGAAAATCCTGGGTTCACATTTAGATTCCACTATTTAATGTGCAATGACCCTGGATGAATCTTTTTAATCCTCTTAAGTGTAAATTTTCTCATCTGTAAAATGAAAATGAAACCTTTATTATGAGCTTGTTATAAGCACTACATGAAGAAATGTGTAATGGCTACTTAGATATAAACCCTAGTGAATGATGATCATTTAAAAAATTATATATTTTACTAGTATTATTTTTATTAATATTATTCTTAAAAATAATAGCTCAAGTCAGATTATGAAGTATATTATTTGGTGTCCTATGGGATAAGTTAGTCTCTGTTGTCTGCTCCCACAATGTAGATAATACTACTTAGGTTATTAATGCTGAAGTTTCTGGATTATCTGTATACCTTCCAAGATGTGGTGTCTACATCTTTATACTTTTCAACTGCAAACAACTCTTATCTCTACCACGCCCCACAAAAAAATCTTTGCTAAAGCACCAATGATCTTGTGGATAAATCCAGTAGACATTTTTCTCTTGCCATCTTACTTATCTTTTGATACCTGGACCCCTGTGTCTTCCTGTTATGTTTCTAACATTTTTCCCTCACTTTCTTCTCTTGTTCCAAGCAGTGTCTGGGAGAATTCTGTACGATTTATGAGCAAAATAGGGTAAAGTCAAGTAGAGCTTGGGATGAAATAAACAGTTTCCTACCTACCTACTCCTCATTTGACAAAAAGTTACTAAACACATAGCATGTGCCAGACTCTGCTGGGCCCTTAAAGTCGTGTCTACTTAGTATTTCTTTTTTCTAATCAACATCCAAGGTGATCTCACTTGTGCTAATAACTATACTTTTGAAATTGACATTGCCAGCTCAGACTATGTTTCCTGAGCTTCTGACCCAATGTCTAACAGCTTCCTGACATAGATAATGGCTTAGCAGCTATTGCAACAGGTGGGATTGCTCTGTGATGCTTCCCCTGTTCCAGAATCAATCACTCAGCACCAACACCAAATTCTATAGATTAACCTTAAAGCATTTGCCAGCTACACTCATTTGTGTATCTACTTACATTTATTCAAGGACTTTTATACCACAACCTGTCCTGGACTGTGGAAAAATAAAGATGAACCCCTACATCTCAAGCTGTTTGTGGTGAAGGATTAAGGACCACTTTTTCTTCTTTTTCTTCCCTCCTAATCATTCAAGGATTAGAGTATTTTGTAAAATGCAATGTCCATCAATTGTTAGACAAGTATAGGAAAAAGGACATACAAAATACAAGCCCCAAAAATTTGGCATTAGATTCACTAAAAATAAATTTGCTTGACAAATTGCTATAAAGGTAAATGCTTTTTTAAATTTCTGTAAATTTCTAATTACAGACTAGTAAATTTTACAAACTGATGTAATCAGGAAACACACTTAGAGTAGCACTGAGTGTGTGTGTGTGTGTGTGTGTTGTGCCATTAATTTGTGCTTATACTGAGAAATCAAATAGAAGAATGTGTAAATAGAAAAGAAGAATCCCCATTTTCTTCTTTTCTTAGTCTTTAAAGAATCTACCTCATTCCAGAATTTCCCCTGCATTTACAAGTATGTTTATTTGTATATAAAAGTGACTGGGACCATAGAGTAAATCTTCTTCTTTAATGTACTTTAATATTTAATTAAACATAGTTCAGGGTCACTTTTATTTATAAATGCACATGGATTGATCTTTTAAATTGCTCTTTAATATTAGGTGAGTCATGAAATTGCTGATTTTCAATTGCTTTTGATTTATAGAGTAGCAACTGTAAAGGATTCATTGCTAACATTTTATTGTGTGGCTATACTGTGCTTGACTTTAGCAAATCTCTATTGGTGGAAATTATGGCCAATTCTAGTAATTATGTGTAGCATCATCACAAACTTTTAAAGACAGTACTCCTGAAGCATTTAAAGGAAGTGACCAAGGTCACATCATTTCTCCTAAAAGCTTATGTTTTCAAAACAAAAGACACTAATAGAATGAATTAAAAAAAGAAAATGCTATTACCCTTAGTTTGATTGCTAGCTTTGAGGAATCTGAAGCTTACAGTCTAAAGCACATTTTAATAACAATAGTTTACATGTCTAAATGCAAATAACTTCAAGTACTTATAAAATTTGATGCTGTCAGCACATATAGAAGAAATACTAAAAATATCTCTGTGACATCAAAATACTGGTAAAAAAACCAGCAATAACAGTTATCTTACTATGAGCTTTAATATTCATTTACTATCAATGAAGTGATTCAAAATAAATATCTGCAATAATGAAATATATATTTCCTATTTTAATAACAACCACTAAGAGACTATTTGTTCTATTAAGACAATGAAATAGGAAAAATTAGTAAAGTATATGTCTTCCAGACTCCAAAATCTAGTTTTTAAATTGCTTGAGAAAAGCGTAGCTAATTAGAACATGATTGTCATCATTACAATTTTTTTTCTACCATCCATTTCATAGTGATATATTAACATCAGCATCTTCCCTGGTGGCAAAATATAAACTTTTAGTGAAAAAAGCTAAAAGCTAAATAAATTTTCAATTTGCTTAAGGTCTTTTACATATTTTTTAATTCATAAGTACTAGAAAATAATCTCTTTTTAATGTGATGTACTTAGTAAAAAAATGTTGAATCCACTTGGAACTTGAGTAACCTTTCTGTTGTAAATATATTTTAAGTCAAAATGAAAGACATTTATAAAACCTAAACTTCAGAGTTTTCCCAATTCCCACAGATAACAAAAAAAAGTCCATTTAGAAACGATATCATATATACTGATTATTTCTGGTCATTACTGGTCATTAGCCAGCCAGCTGCTGACTTCAGGGGTAAAGAACATTACTCCAGACTTCACTGTCCCAACTGCAAATGTCTGTGTTCAAACTATTTGGCACATTTAAAGCTGTATTGTTTTTTTTTTTTTTTAAATATTGTGGCTAAGAGTGTTGGTCATATATTTTTTAATGATCAGAAGAGATCACGTGTGTATGTTTAGTGATGACAAGAAAGTCGGTAACTACACTGTTAGTCAAAGCTTCAAGCAAATAAAGGAAATTTTGGTTGCTCTGCAAGTGAGATATTATTACTTAATCTACTAACTCCATGAAGTATTAGAGTAATATCTTTTTTATGCAAACTGAATGTATGGATCTACAATCCATAAGCACATTGCATGACCCATCGGTTCTGAAACAATCATAACTTCTTAGAATTTTTTTTATCAGTTAGTGGAAGTATCTAGATGTCTGTTTAGTTACTAGCAAATAAGCTATGCTACTAGAAATAGGCCAAGATTGGCTTGTGCATGGTCCAATTTTTTTTCAACTACAAAACTTGATCTATTTTTTTCACTGAAAAAAAATAATCTTCCAAAATTTCCCTATTTGCAGGACTTTATATCTAACAACTTCCCTGACATATTTTCAAATCTACCAGAAAAGGAGACTCTGACATACAGAATCCATGATTTGGAGGACTCTTGTGCAAGAGGCTACTCAGCTGCTGGAAGACAATGTCACTCATTGGGATTTTCTTCACATACCTGCCAATTGGTGTCAAGCTTTGGCAGGAGCCTTTGCTGGGGTTGGAGACAGAAGCCCCCATGTGACCTGAGTGTCCTCACAACATTTAGGCCTGGAGGAAAGTATCAAAAGCACATTGTAGTACCCTACCTGGTGGTACAATGGGTTAAAGCATAACACTATGAAGCTGGTGGCAACCACAGCAGCATGAGTTCAATCCCTTACCAGGGAGGTGACCCACATGGCCCAGCAGACCTCTCCTGTCTTCCTGCTGCTCCCCTCAGCAGTGTGCTTCTTCCATCTACCTGTTCTGCTCCTCACTCTGTCTCTGGTGAATCCTTTTAACCCCTGCACCCCTGGCTTGTACCCCGGTTCTTGTATGCATTAATACATCTCAAAAAAAAAAAAAAACACATTGCAGAAGAACATGTGAAATAAGAGATATTTTACCTGGCCATCTTTTAGAAATAAAATCTACTATATTACACTTTCCCCTAAATTCCCACTGAGTTGACTTATAGGGCCTATAGAGTACAAGTCTCACATAGCTTGAAAATATCTCTTAGTATCTTTGAAAAAGTTTAATTTTAAAGAAACACATAATAGAAATAGAGGAATATTCATGTTGGTTATTTTAATTAGCTGAGCTTCATGGGGGACACACTAGCGCACCATCAATTATCTGTTTCCAGCATGAGCTCTTGTCCAGTACTTGAGGACACTAGGTTTCAGGTATGTATAAAAGAAGAAGAATATATTCAAAGAACTGATATTGACCACCAAATATTTGATGACTTCCATTTGATTATGGTGCAGTAACTGAGTGAAACTTCATGGAAAATTCTAGGCCATGAATTTAAAACTCTCAGATGGGACCTTTATTATTCTGATGTGATATCAACACTGTGAAAAAACAGATTTTTATCACGTTTGATTTCTAAGTGATATGCTGAAAGATTATCTATATGACAGACATACTAGGATGATAGGGGAAAAATACAAATGTAAAAGGATACAGCATTTTACTACTTTATAATCACTTTTTTCAAGCAAAAGTCTATGAAACTCCACAACGACAAAAGTACCACAGAATCTTCAAAAAGCAATAAGTGGGACTGAGAAGGAAGTAAAAAATGTAATTTTGTTTTCTAGCTTACTGGGCAAATGCAAAGGTAGACGTTTAAGACCTCTCCTTTCTTCCGCATTTCCAAGTTTAATGTCAGGTATTGTAAACTTGATGATATATCATACAGTTGCATTGCATGGCAAAAGGACATTTTACCATAGGACATGCAATCTTAGCATGTTTCTAGCGGTGGAAGGACCAGAATATATGTTTTTCAAAAACACTAATAATAGTCATATCACTTTAGGATTCTGATACCCTTTCAGTGACATCCTTTAGATGACAGTATACATGTACTTTCTACATTTTGTAGTCCAATTTCTTGGTTAAGCACCACTTTCCCCCTGAAAGCTCCTTCTATTGCTTCTCACTACGACTTAGAGTCACTACACATTCTCAGAGAATTTGGTGTTCAAGTGCTCCAAAGGGCAGGTAGTGGGCTTCTCAGCAGCAGTCAAATTAGTGAAGCAGAGTTGGAACTCCCTAGGGTCATGCAAGTAAATTCAGAATTAGGGTTTTGGGGATAGTTTTAGAGGTTCACTTCCCATTCAGGAAACCAGGAGTTAGAAAATCTTTTTCTGGAAAGATACAGAAAATAAATATTTCAGATGTTGCAGACTACATGACCTTTTTTTGAAACTATGCAGCACCCTGAAAGCCCAGACAATGTTATAGTAAACGAGCATGACTGTGTTCTAATAAAACTTTATGTATACGAGTGGACAACTTGGCCTTCAGCTTCAGTTTACTGACCCTTGAATTCAGCCATTAATTTCATAGACTCTTAGAGGTATATGAGACCAGAAGATTCATCTCTAGATACTTGATCTTGTACTACAGAAAAGTGGATCTGAAAGAGTCAAAAATCATGCTCCTCAAGCTCAAATGGCTAGTCAGGAAAGAGTTCTGGACTAGAAACTAAATCTCCTTACTTCTGGTTCAGTGTGTAGTCCCCACAATGTACTTTATCTGTATTTGAGCTGATTATTTTCTTCTTAAGAAATGATTTGTTTATGTATATTTTACATCACTGTTCATTTTTGTACCATATGTGCTTTCTCCTCTCAGCGTAGTCCCCATAAAGTTCCCACCACCAATTCACCTATGCATGATTTTTAAAAAGATAAAGCTATTATCTTCGTTTTATTTTTCTGTTCTTCCTTTATGCCAAAGGCTATTCAAAATTTGATTTTTATTGAGTTGATTTTAACTTCTAATTTTATTAACATTCAAAAAATCCTGTAATAGTTTAGGAAATAGTTATCTAGAGCCATACAGCCTTCAGTATATAAAAAAAATTATACGAAGTTAAAATTTGGAATTGTTTATTTCATCTTTCTCTCTTTTCCCTTAATGTTCTTTGCACTCTGACTCTTTCTCTGGGTGTGCCATGTTCTCAGTGTAGAAAAGACAGACAATAAAGATACACTAATTTGTTCTTAAGTATGCACTTAATTTGATTTAGAAGATCCAAATTCAAATAACAGGTCTAGTATAAACTAGCCATATAACTTTGGACAAGTTATCCTTCAGACTTTATCGCTATTAAAAAAAATTATTGATGTTTCCACCTTTCTCACAGATGAATATAATAAGAAATGCAAGGTTGTATTAATAAGTACTCATTTGTTGGTTATGACATCTAGACATTAAAATACTATGCAAATTAAGGATGATAGTAATATAAATGTAACACACTTATATCTAATATATATTTGTTTTGTACATACAAATTCACAGTCTTGTCCCATAAAACATGGCAGAGAGTCTTAAAATAACATTTGTTCTAATATAAAAATAAAGCATAAAAATCAGATTTAAGGGCAGATGAGAGTAGAGTCAATTATAAATGAAATCTGGTAAGTTAATATACAGATCTGCCTGCTATAGTGGGATTGCCTACATAACTTACTGAATTAGTACTACTCTTAAATTCTTCAGTCAAAAGAACATTTTCATAATAATAAAAGGAAAAATATGAACGTGAATGGAAAATTTAGAGGAAACTGAGGAAAGGCAAGAAATTTGTTTAGAGACAAGAATGTAATTTAAATCTGTTTCTTAAAACCAAAAAAGTATGGCTAACATAAATGAAATCTATGAACTCTATTCAAATGAGAATAATTTATCACATAAGTTTTTCTTTCTTTCTTTTTTTTTTTTTTTTATAAATCATTCAGAGAGATTGTCAAGTCCCTGACTTGATCCAGTGGTCAGCTCTAAAGACTTTAGTGCTCAGTGTACTAACACATGGGACTTAATTAGCTCTTAGTTTGTTAGGCATTGGAAATGTAAACATAGAAAACAGATATGGCTCTAATCCCTGTAAAACCTAAAGATATTTATATTTATTTACTTCCTGAGATAAATGCTTTCAAGCTTCAAGAGTGTGTTTCAATAAGGATATACTTTTTTTTCCTCTATTCATTTCTTTTGTGCCATTTGAATATTTTATTTATTAGATTTTTTAAAAACATTACATTTTCTAAAACATTACTGTGTATCTTATTGCATGAAACCCCAGGTGGAAATATTATGATTTTTTCCCTTTGCTATATTTTGTAGAATCTTTCTGAAAGATGTCCTATAAAAGAATTCTGGGATCAGTTCATGATGAAGTATTTGTTACTTACACATCAAGGGAAAAATTGGAAAATCCAATTTGCATGGTCTGAGTGAACATTCCACAAAATCACAAAATAGATGCTATGATTCTGCATCTATGCTAGGAAGAAACACTGACATCAGCAATACAATTATAAACATACACTCTTCCAATTTTATGGACATATCTGCAATTCATTTTGCATTATGATAGACTCATTAGTTATTGATTACCCCAGCAAGTTTATCTGGCATCTGTCCAACCTTCTCCTATGAAACTCAGAAACTAGTAAATAGAGATAAATGGTGAAACTTATCTTGTTCAATTGTAGCATTTTTGAAAAAAAAAAGAGCAAATTAAGAAGCTTGTGGAGAGCCAATTTATTTCCTTAGGGTTTTTGAACCAGTTATATACTATATAATATGATATATGATATGATGTGTGATGTGATCTATCACCTATATATATGAATATGTATATATATGTGTGTATATATATATAATGAAATATGTAATATTTGATATGATATGACACAATGTGATATGATGTAAAACTCAGTATTAAGACATTCTAGACTTCATTCTACTACTTTCAACAATAAGTCAGGCAGCTTTCGTAAATGTTATTTTCCTTATGGATGAAGTGACTACTTATGATGATAAAAATTATTTTATATTATGAGAACTTACTAAAGAGACAATCTAAAGATTGTGGTTCGATGTGGAACTGGGAGCTAGACTACCCCAGTTGGAGACTCTTCACTGACACCCTGACATCCCCCCAGAAATATGTATTTACTTTGTATTCTTTCAAAGAATTGCCCAAGGACTTATTTCTGAAAAAATAAGACCATCTGGATGGTAAATGTGATTAAATTCAGTGAATGTGTTCATACATATTTTCAAGATTTTGGAGAATTGTACAGAACTGTCTCTCACCTTGCTGCCACCCAGGACAAAGCCTCATAAATAAATTCTCTTGATTATTGAAACTACCACCTACCAGTAAGTCTCTTATTCAACATGTGTGGGTCAGTTTGATATTCATCTGGATTGTGACCCAGTGAAAGTTTACAGCATGTTGTGATGAACAACTAAATTAGAGTAATTGAAAGTTTTATTGAAGACATGATAAAATATAAGTCAACAATGAATAATGAATTTGGTACATCCAAAAATGCTAACAAAAAGTGTATGTGGAACTTTCTCAGGACGTTCTTTATATATTCTCCCAAAATAATTATCATCATTTTTCAAGAGGCAACTTTAAATAACTTTTTCCATCTATTTTTCTTCAGATCATTCACATGATTAAAAAGTTACAGAAACATTAGTAGGAATCAATCCTTAGAAGGTATTAAATAGTATAATTTTGAATAACCCCCTTTCTAATTTTACAAAGATAATAATTTGATTCCCTGATGTGTAAATTGTATTTTTCTTTCTTATTAACTAGAAAATATTTGTATAATACTATTTATTTTAATAAGTCTGCCACCAAGTAGCAAGTTATCCAATCAATTATTTTCTCAAAGTTTTCCAATATGCTTATTTTAGTGATCTTGCATTTAATAAGTATTTGAATAAATATAATTACATAAAGCCAATAGGAAAAATATTTCATGGGGAAACTTTCCCAAGAGATTAAACCTCACAATGTAATACATATTCCATCGTTATTTTATCAAATTACTAAGTATTCCAAAAAGTGATACATAAATAACAAACAGAATGATTTGCCAAAACAATAAAAATTATAGAGGTTGATAAAACAAATTTAAATGTGTTAGTATTTCTAAAACTAAAACTAAGGTTTTTTTGTTTTGTTTTTTTACATCCTTTCCCAATTTTTTGTAACCAAGTGCTCTGGTTTAGAAAGTGACATGCAGTGGTCAAGAGAAAATGGAAGATTCATAAGAGCTGGAGAGCTGTATCGAGGGATCCTAAGTAAATCTGATCAAATGAAGGTAAGAGCCAATGAAGTTTAAATTTAAATAAGAAAAATCTTCTCTACAATTAGAGATGGGAAGAAAATTTGATTGACTGAGTTTGACTCTGTAAAGAGGAAAATAAAGATTTCTATAGAAAGATCTACTATTTTCAAAAAAAGAAAAAGAAATTCAGACCTAAATTAATACTTCTTTTGTAAAATAAAATTTAAAAAAAGCAAACAGATAAACTGATTTGAGCCATTAAAGAGTGCCAGTATCCACAGAAAATAACAGGGATCTTCTCTGAAAGGACAACCTCATAAATAACAGTGATGTTTCATAAGCACTCAGAATGTATTTTTAATAAATATTTAGAATTTATAAAAGAATAATAAACAATCAAAGTAGGAATCATAGGCATTGCATATTCTAAATGCTAGCATTATTACTTATATAAAATGAAATTATGACAGGTAGTTCGGAACTATAGATCATAAAAGACTATATTCCTATTAAACTATCAACATCTGAAACATTTAAAAAACTGCTATCAAGGAACAACAGGAATGCTTATTCATTGCTGGTGGGAATGAAAATGACAGAGTCACAATAGAAGATAGTTTGAAAATTTTCCTACAAAACTAAATATATTTGTACCATGCAATCAAGAAATCATCCTCTTGGGATATTTACCCAACAAAGTTGAAACTTGAGTCCATACGAAATCTGCACATGGTCACGTAAAGTGATTTCATTTATAATGACCAAAATGGTCAACATTTTGAAACAACCAGACAGGAGATAAACAAATAAATAAACATATATGTTCATATAATGGAGAATGTTCAATGTTCAAAGAAATGAACTATCAACCTATGAAAAGATATATAGAATCTTTCCATGCAGATTATTAAGTAAAATAAGCCAATCTGAAAAGTCTATACCCTGCAAGACTCCAACTGTATAGTAGTCTGAAAAAATAGAACTATGGCTAAGGTAGAACATTCAGAGTTTGACAGGCATCAGGGGTGGGGAGTGGTTAAGTTTGCAGAACAGAGATTTTTATTTGGTGAAAACTGTATGATACTACAGCATGGATACAGGGCACGATGTGTTGTGGAAATACAGAATATACAAGTACCAGGAATGTACCCTAATATAAACTATATACTCTCAGAGTTTATGATGTATCAATGTAGGCTGATCAGTGTTAGCAAACATTGCACAGTGGTGGGGAATGTGGGTAGTGGGAGAGCATGAGAGCTGAGGCTATATGTGAAATCGCTGTCCTCTCCCCTTATTTTTGCCACAAAGCAAAAACTGTTCCTAGAAAAAGAATTTGCATTCTAAGATATTATCCCTGTATGATTTTTAACAATAACATGTATGTCCTAGAGCAATATCTTTAACCTTATGAAGATTTGTATTCTCATCTGCTAAAACTGTAAAGAAGAAACTGAGCACATCAAGTTTTAATACTTCAGTAGTCTTGAAAAAGGAGGAAGAGAGAGAGGATGGGTGGGGGGGGTGGCAAGGAGAGAGGGAGAGAGCAGAAGAAAGGGAGGAAAGAAAAGGGGCAAAACTAGAAGGGAGAAAAGTGGTCAGTAGCCATTTCTCCCGGGGAAAGAATGACACCTATTTAGGGACCCTTTTTAATGGGTATATTTAATCATTACATGAGGCCCCTTGTGGATATACTTTGTGAGAGAGGACTATAAAAGATTTCATTACACTAAAAGAAGTGAAAGACTTTTATGATGGAGTATAGCCAAATACAAAGCATAGCTGAGGCATTAGAAAGAAGGATGAAAGACTGAGCCGGAACCCTGAGGAGAAGTTCCTGGTGACATCGCTGCTACCAGGAATTTTTAAGTTAGAGCAATCTTATTTTCGATTTTCAATTGTTTGCCGTGTGGTAATACGGAATCTTCTGCTAAGTTACATATAATCGTTAATGACCCCTTCAAGTAATATTTGAAGAAAATCAAGAGAAATGAGCAGAATACCCTATCTGGTTGCAAGCCAGCAAGAAGAGAAAAAAAATCAGCGGAACTGAGTTAAGTGGCCCAGTGAAAAGAGAGGAGATGAGTGTCTAGAAGCATGTAAAAATTTGCAAAAGTCTTTCAGAGACAACACTGCTTTTACAAATGGGAGCTATAGCAGTTCAAACCAATTTTCTTTAAATATCAAAGGCCTATGTGACCTTTGATACCCTAGTTGCAATATAACCTGAGGGCAGAATAAAGAGTAGGAGAAAATGACCTCTAAGGCCTCCACCAACTCTGGAAGCCTTTGATTCTGAGGGACCCTGTGACTGTTTAGCGATATATCAAAGACTTGCAGTGTCACTGTGGTTTGGGCCAATTACTACATTTATTTATGGTTTGGGAACTTCATTTAAGGTTTGAGGTACAAGACTAAAATAACTCAAGTTCAAAGAAATAATAGTGACATTGACATTTCACGCCATCAGCAAGTCTTTCAGGGACTTACAGAATGGTGACATTTACAAGCCGCAGTTGCTGCTACTCAAGTGGAGTAAGAGATTAGTAAAGAAAACTGTCCCTACAGCCTCATTACAGAGTAAATCAAACCCGACCCTCTGGCCCAATGTTGCTGTCACATCAGGAAAGACTAAACCACTAAAAATGGCAAAGGCTGTCAAGCCCTTATTGCTTCCTTGGGGTAAAACAGAAGGAAACGATTGAACCAAGCCATTGTGCAAGCTCTTCTTAAAAATGGGAGATCCAACATATTGCCAGCTTTTCAATTGGATTACCCAGGGTAGATGAAGTTAATTATCAAAGAGAAAAATCAATGTGTACTTATTAGCTCAAAACAAAGAAGTTTATAAGTGTTTGCCATAAAATTCTGAGTCTAGTTACCTTAACCACAAGAACTCAATAATAAGCAATTGTGGTCAATTTCATGTTTGTTAACTCTTTACTTGCGCATGCATTCAGACAACAGTGAGAGGTGGTATATTAATCATTATGAATTTTATTGGAAGAGAAGGACCATTTGAGGATTCCAATATTGTGATAGAGCAGTAATGTCCTTTTGAATGTCATTTTGACATCATTGAAAGGACCATCTGGGTTAGGCAAGATCATACAAAGTTTGAAGTACGTGTTAGTCAATGGAGTTGTAACAGGTGGTCCCCAGGAAAAGGGGAAGTTCCAGGTTCCCTGTCCCACCCAGAAGGAGGGTGGAGCTGAACAGAGGGGAGAGGAATCTGAGAGAGAAGGAAGCAGGATGGAGAGCAAGGTGGCTTGGGGGAACCACATGGAGCAGAGACACATGGGAGGAAACTTTGCTTGTTTCTGGTCCTGGACTGGGTGAAACAGACATGGGCGAGAGACCCGTGGGGAGGTTCATTATGGCAGCATTTATCTTGATTTTGATTTTGCTCTTTTCCTCCCAGACTTGTCTGGACATTTCTGATCCTTTTCTATGGGTCCCAGCCAGAAGGCGCTTTAGGCTTGTGGAGGGCTTTCGGGACTTTGCTTTGGACCAGTCCCTTTTGGGTAGACTTTTACCCACGAGGGGATGGGTAACTTCAGGGGTTTGATTTAGCTCGTGTCATTCTTTGTCCTTTCTGTATTGTATACTCATTGTATGAAAGATCCTTTCCATTAAATTTCTTATGTTTTGTCTTGATATAGTAGATGGCAGAACCTATTTAGAGCAGGCAGGTTTGGGGGTTTAGGGGTCTCCCTCCCTCCCTGTCCTATAACAGATTCATGGCTTGAACTCCCAAGGTATAATGATGACTGAACTTCAATAGCTACCTTCACTATAAAAAGATGTGCTTCACCATGTAGAGGGCAAGTACCTTGTTTATGGATTCAGAAAAAAAAGTATAGAGTTTGAAGTCAAGTCCATCTTTTGCTTGCATTCTAACAATATAATATTACATGGTAGAATGAAATACTTAAGACCAAAAGAAGAAATCCAGGCTCTAATTCTAGCTTTGTTCACAAACTAGCTTGGTGACAGGGAGTTATTTCATCTCTCTGAATAATAAGCTCTCATCTATACATGGAAGGAGATGGACTTTATGACCTCCCTTACAGGTGACAAAGGTTTGGGTATATTTGCTACCTTTTCATTACTCTGTGTTATCGTATAGCATTCCATTTTTGAATAATCAGAGGGGAAGCTTTCCAGATCTAGAAGCCTAGGGCTTAATTAATCATTCATCTGTCTTACAGAAATATTCATATCTCTTTTTCCAACTTTAAATGCCCCACTGGACTCATTTAATTTGAAGGAGTGTTCCCACTGAGCTCTGTGTGAAAAGAAACTGCCATTATATGAATATTTACCCATCCACATTAAACTAGACATGAAAATATTCCAACTTCTCCACTCATCGTATACTATTTTGGTCTAATGGATATGGAAGAATCATTGACTCGTGATCTCCTTCCCAGCTGGTCTCTGCAGAAAGTACTAGAACAGTGTGTACATACACTTCACTTACTAATTGCATTACTGGATGTTTCAAGATCGCTCTGACCCTCTGCAGAGCAAGACACAGTACAATAAAAGATTTCTGTGTGGGAGAGTCTGGTGTAATTTTTCAAGATCCAAAAGATTTATTAGTTAGAATTTTTTTAATTGCAAGAGACAGAACACCAATTTCTGATAGCTTTAAAAAGGAAAGTGGGGATGCACAAGCATTTTACGTGAAAAATTGCATGATATTTGATTTGACTTTACCAATTATTCTCTTTGCGCCCCACTTCCCAGGCATTTTCTACCTTTCTTCAACTTTCTCAATGACACTGGAAGCTGATTTCTGTTAATTGCCTTGTTGACTTTCTTGCTAGTTTGTTGCCAGCTAAGACAAAGGGATTATCTAGCCAGAAACCAGAACTAGCTGAGAAAAAAATATCAGAGCATTTCTTTTCTACTACCTCTATCCTTCAATGCTAAGTTTCTGTTTCTCCACTATTAATACATTCAAAAGTACCTTTTTACTTTTCCATCTGATATAATTTTATTTCTTCCTTTTGTCCCTTCAACTGTAAAATGTTATTGCCTTTTCGTTTTTCCTAGATTTTAGTGCCTCATCTTTCCTAATTATTTCCTTGATTTTGCTCACTACTCTCTAATGCATTGTTTTATTAAAATATGTCCATGAAAATCACCTGTAGTAAATTTTGCTTGATCTCCAGCCTAAACCATGTTAACAACAACTTTCTCTATTTCTTAATTTTATGTGTCTTCATCCTGGATCATTTTTAAGCCCCAAATGGTAGCAAGATACTTCATAGCACTTTAGACTCAGAACCTTCCATGTTGGAATCCAGAAAAAAAACATAAGATACTTCCTCAGAAATTTAAACAGAAATTTTAAGTAGCATTCAATTAGCCAAGTTGAGGCATATATTCAAATTTGTACCAAATTTGGTAGGAAGAGTAATGGAAGTTCATAATCAATCAGGCAACAATCACAAATAAAATCCCTCCCAACAACCCACAGATATAGGGTAGAGTCACATCTGTCAAAGTCCTTGGCTGAGTGGCAGAGAAAAAGTGCCCAGAGATAACTACTGTGTATTATTTGCAAAAGAGGGAAAGTAAAAACAGGTGACCACAAATCATGAATACTCACACAAAATGAGCAGTCTTAGTAAAGCCCAGAAGGCTGGGTTTCGGAAAAGAATACTATTGTCCTCTATTGTAGCTCACAATCCTCCCTAAACCAACCTTTCCTTACCTTTTTATTTCTGAGGTTTCTGTAAAGCCAGAACACCATCACTGGATTATTGCTTCCACTGAAGGAACATGTTTATTAAACTCATTCTTTGATGATGTTTTATATATATATATATATAAATTTTCACTTGTTTCTGTAATTAATGCTTATTAAAATCAATACACTGAGAACAGAATCCAAACACAGCACAGAAATCCCTACTAAAACTGATTCCCTTCTCCCTCTAAGATCCCATTTCATACTAGACTCCTCATCTCTCCATATGCTGTGATTTCCTGGCTCTACTTAAGTTTCTACAACCTTCTGGGCTTGCTTCCTCCTCCAGGATTTTGCATGTGTGGCTACCTCCACTTAGAATACTTATCCCCCATTTTGACAGTCTGAAGTCTCTTATAAACTGAGGAAATCTTACACCTCCTCTCTATTTTAAATCCCTTACTCGATTTGATGGTCCTCTTGTAGAATCTATCCTTATTAAAAATTTTAAACTTTGCATTTTTTTCTCTCCTACCAGGCTGTCTATTCTCTCTGTCTGGTCCATGGCAAATACTCAAAAAATGTTCATTGTATGAATAACCATAGTAAAAAACTGACAAAATGTAATAGCCCTTTAAGTCAAAAAAGAGTGACAAAATTTTTGACTCTCTACAAAGATGGTTATAAAGGGGAAGGTTACTCTACGTCCTATAAATCCATCTGTATAGATGGGTTGTTGAAGCATACAAGTAAATAAGCATTTTAGAAATGGAAATAATCATTTATTTACTGGAGCATAAAACAGATGTGTCAATTTTCTTTTCCTGATTAAGTAAGGAAAGTAGACAGTGGAACATGTTAACAGAAAGAAATTTAATTGTTGATATCAACATTGGCAACTGCCATTGTCCTTGATAGAAGTAGTGAACATAAAATGGCTATTGGCACTGTTAAAACTTGCATATCTCAACAACCTATCTAGTAAGCTATTCCTCCATGCTACTTCACATGTAGCACTGAGCAAAGAACAAATGCATATTAGGCAAAAACATGTATAAAGAACAGATACTGATAATTAATTATGCTGGAGTCATCTACAGGAGAACAGAGGAGTGGGGTGATTGTTGCAGTTTGCAATACAGCAAACCTCTCTCAGCAACCTGTGGCAGTGTACAGCTGATAATCTTGGAACCTTGAAATACTGATTAGGTTCAGATTAGCTTGCATGAATTTTGGTTTCTTCACTTTCTTCTACTTGAGCAATTTATTGCCTTTTGGGCAGCTTTCTTATAGTGGAAAATTAATCCTATAGGAGTGGGAGGAGCTAATGTTAGAATACATGTAAAGGACTTAGCACACTGATGCAGAGAGTAAGCTCAGGAAATGCTGACAACTACTAATACTATTATTGTTACTGTATTCATTAATCTAGGTATTCAAGAGAATTATTGATATCCATTTTCAGGGTCTAATGTAAACTGAGTCAAAAATCCTGCAACTTTCAGATTTATTGCTGAGTTGATTATTTATGCCCATGATGACTCTTGATCATCCTTTTTATGCGTAAGGGGGAAGAGTTTCTCATGTCAATTGGCTCACCCTGTCCACCATACCAGTTCTGATTTGTGGTTTTTACTTAAAATCCCTGGCATAGTAAACAAGATGAAGCTATGATCAGTCTATGGCTTCACCAGAAGATAAAGCAAAGGATCCCTTCTATAAGCCAACACTTACACTGCTCAGATGCATTCTTTGAGCTACACATTTGGTAAGTCAAAACATACTCGGCCAAGAAACTCTGCCAAGACCAAAAGTAAAGGAAACTTCTAAGCATGTCCTTGCTCCAACCTCCTACTTTGGAATGCAAATGTCTCTGAATTCTTAATTCTTTGAGTTCTCAAAGTCCTTGATATAGTTCACATATTGTATTAGCATTGATGGAGCAGCTCAATTATCACTAGTTATTGGCAACACATTTCTACTTCACTCTATTTTATGGTGCCCTCCCCCTCTTACTTCATGAAAGCTATTCTTACATCATTCCCCCACATTCTATAAATCACTTTCCTTTTCAGCACCTACTGTCTTGGTTGAAACACTTCCATGGTGCCTGGAAATTTCAACTCTCCTGATTCCATACCCTCCTCCCACGTGCCACTATTCTGCCTTTAAAATAGTGATTCTTCCCATATTTATGAGCTCTTATCCCATGTCTGCTCATTCATTCACAACAATTTATCAGAATATGCTGCCTTAAATATACTCCTGCTTCTATTCTTATGATCCAATCTTATTTTTAACTTGCTTGACAAAATTCATAGAATCAGACTGTTCCAGGAAATACAACCCAAGCTCCTATATAGTAAACAAATTAAACCTGGTCCCTGTTCTTATGATTCTGCCGAAATAGTGTGTTTACCTGGTTATCTAATCTTAATCGGTGGCTGTGGCCTCTTTTCCACCTTAGGCCTCTGCACCTGTGAGTGTGTGCATGGCCTCTCTATGCACCTATGTCTGTAAAAGATTTGGATAAAGCACTCTTGCCTGGCTGCCTTGAGACATCACAAGGTAGCCAGGATGCCTAGGTAATTGCTGCCTGACTGTGTGGTTAGGGTACAAGATGGTCTGGGAGTAGCTTGGAAATTACAAATAACATCTGGCATGGAAAGTTCTCCCTGTATATGTGGCCAACACGTCTGCCCCTGTTCCCCATATAATTGGTTATTGCTGATCCCTTTGAAGTCCTGTTCCCCATAAAGATGAATATTCTTTGTTTCCCTTGAACCCTGCTTCTCTGGATATTGTCATATAACAAATTATGCTTTTGAACTTCTGTGAATAGATAGCAAGAACTCTGCTCACTAAATAGCAGTCTTGCCCTGCAAACCTGCTCCATGACTCATCCCTCATGGGTGCCCCCTGCAGCATGTTGGCATGTAACAAACAATGTGCTTCATTTGTCATCAAGTCTATAGTGTCCAAGCCAACACCTAGCGCATCTCAGCTACTGAGTTAATCCTTGCCAAACCATAATGGTTAGGGTTGTGTTGATGTTAGAAGACCCTCTGGAGCAGAGAGGTAGTTCCGACAATCACTGAATCAACTTCACAGTTATTAGTTTCCTCTCATCTTTTATAATAGGCAATGAGGAATCAAACTATCACTGTAATACGTTGCCTAGGAATCTTTGCTAAGCAATCTGTTTTCATTACCACAGTTTCTTTGGTTATATTTTCTGATCATTCAGGGATTATCTCTAAAAATTTGACTATTTTATTTTAGGATTACCCAACTATTTTGTACAAGTTCCTGCTGTTTCATATAAATTAGAGCCATAAAAGTTCAACAAAAATAAAAGATAAAAATCTCATTAAGCAGAAAATAGAGGCAGCAAGATATACTTTGAAGGACACTTAAGAAATGATACTGAATGTGCAAGCATTAATCAACTACCAGAAATATAACCCTGTGCAAGATACTTTATTCCTTGAGTCTTTTTCACATACTCACAGTAATTATCATACTTACCATGCAGATGTCATTAGGACTTAGACTAATGTCTGAAAACAACCTGTTGAAGCAACTTTAGTTCTAATTTAGCTTGGTGGTTTCCTTCACAAACTTGGTCTCTATGTGAGACTGTCTTGTACTTTGAACAACCGTGATATTGGACAGTTCTCTGAGTCTTAAAGTCCCAGTTTTCTCGTCTATAGAACAATGGTATAGACTGTGAATTGTGCTGCACATTTGACTAAAGCCATGTGCCTAGCTACCTAAGTGTTGAAAGCATCCTAAGACTCGAGCAAATACTCTTGCCATGAGTTTTCCTCAGTTGACTACTGTGACTCAGGTTATTAGACAGGGGTCATCTCTGGCACCATCTGATGCCCTGGCTCCCTATAAATTGGTTGAACTGCTGAAGAAAATGTGAATTTGCACAGCACATCTGTTTCCCATTTAGGAGACCTTCAGGCTGGGTGCCTTAAAAATTAGACTGCATTTTTGTCATTATCCATGTGAAGTTTTCCTTTTATGGTGAAGCTGTTCATACTTAGTGTGGAAAATTACAACTTGCAAAATTGTCTCCCCAGGGGAAATCTAATGGGTATGCTTTTTATTTGGTGTCTCTCGTAAATGATCCCTACCAAATGAAGAAATCTGATTAAAGACATGAAGACTTTTCAACAGTGACAGAGATACTGTGGAGCATGCCCTACTCACAGTCACTGTCTTGTCCCTCCCTTCAACAAAACTATCTAGATGCTTTTTTATGGTAATAGAAGCATGAAAGTTAGAAAAGTTCCAAGAGCAAGCGACAGTCCAATTGGGGAAGATAAAGCCAAGTCACAAAAATCGTCATGAAGAGACACCATTTAGCTCTAGTAATATTCAGAACTGGCAATACCCATTCCCTTAATATTTATTTCTATAGCAGACATGCTCTTGGGATATATTCCAAAACTTACTCCCACTAAACGCTGATATCAACCTTTCTTGAGTAATGCTATTTGGGCACAGGTGACTCTCATGTTGAGTCCAGAAGTCATGTTAAACCAATTAAAATAATTAAGACAAAAGGTAAGGAATTGAATTTGTCACCTGATGACAGTCTGTGTACTTCATCAATCAAAGATTGATAGATGGCTTGTAATGACTGATGAAGGGAAAAAAATATCTGTCAAGTAATGGATACCCATGAAGCTCGGTTTAAGGACATTGAATTGGGAGAATCTGAAGTGGGTGCAAAGAAAGCATACTAGAAGTGGTCTCCTTGACATTGAGATTTTTAACAGCTAGAAAATCAGATCTTGTCACATTCTGAATTTGTAGTTACTCATCACTAGAGTAAACAGTTACAGTAGCAATTTTACCACTTAGAGCTAGTGCTTCTTTTTGTAATACATGTGAAAGCAATGCTGGTTGGTTAAGGTCTTCCCGCTATTGCTGAGGCCACCATTGAAAACCTGATTAATGTGTATATTAGTTAGTTTATTATCTAAAGGTGCTTTCATTTCCTGGAAGTATTAGGATAACTTTGAGACTCTGAGTATCTTGTTCCCTAAAAGCATTTCAGTGAACAGATTTAGCATTCTGACTATGCTTGTCTAAATTAATTGTTGAATTGACTATTGGTAAATAGTGACTTGGTAATCTGAACATTTTTGTGTCAGCTGAGCTCTGGTTGTTCTGATCTTATGCAGAATGGAGATCTGACATCGTTTCAGTTGTAGCCAGCACATAGCAAATTTTCTACTGTGTTCCAATAATCTTATAAAAGTTTAGGGCAGATCACTAAAATCCCAGCCCTTCTCATACCTCCTTTTTCTATTTCTGCACCTTGATTTCTTCTGATTTGCTCCATGTCTTTCCACACAGCCTCAAAGTACTTTTGAAAGGAGACTGATATAAAGAAATACTACTCTCAAAATCTGAGTAACACCTTTCCATTACTCCATGACTAGGTAGGGAGAGAAGTCCCCTTTATACCTGCCACAGATAGTCTCAAACCATATTAAAGAACTGGTATCCAGCCTTCAGAACTGTTCTCTGCTTATACAAGGAGGAGAACATCAAAGAAACCAAAAAATCCCTGCAGAAACATCCATTGCATTGATTTGTAGTCAGTGGGACTTGGTGTCAGTATTTGTCAACCTTAGACATAAAACAAGTCCTGGCTTTATGATTTGTTTAGAAACTTACCATTTCAAGGAGTAGCAATGCTATTTCCTTGAACTATATGGTAAGAAAAGGGACAGAAATAAAACATATTTCTTTTAATTTTTTGTATTGAAATAGCACTGGTTTACCACATTGTGTGTGATTTAGAGGGGTAGTTTATCACTCAGGTGTACAGTACCATAACATACCCACCACCTAGGCAGACTTACTGTAAAAGGAGATTCAGTATTTATAGTTTCACTTAATTATTCTGTGTTGTGTTTGAAAAGAAAAAGACCTATTTTATCACTCACCCATAGGTCTGTGAATTTTTCTCATAAATCAGTCTCTATTTCTTCTGACAATGGTTCGTATTAAAGTGCCATTTCTGTTCCATGTTAAGTCAAATTGTCTCATACTACAAGATTTCGTGAAGCACTGGAGTGCAGCTTTCCAATTGTGCTGTTTTAAAATAGTACAAGTTCCATGGAAGATGTTTGAGAGTCCATTACCAATCAGCTAGTCATAATTATCGTTATCTGATCCAGAAGTCTGCTCTATGGACTGAATGGCTCAGTAGTTTAAAGGAGAACTGTCAAAAGGACCCAACTATTGAACACCTTTACCAGCTGACATCTCCAGCCTTTAATCAAAGCATCAATCCATTCGATTTACAATAATCTGTTTACATCAGTGAGATATTAAACTTCTGGGGTCACCATCCACGCTGAGCTGAACTGCTGGAGCAAAAATGTGGACAGGGCCCTCCCTGGTGGTACAACCAGGTAGGACACAGCACTGAAAGCTAGGGTAGCCACTTAAGTTGAGTTTGATCCCCGGCTCAGGAAGTGATCCACATGGAATGGCTGACCTCTCTCGTCTCGCCCACTGCTTCGCTCAGCAGTGTACTTCACTGATCTCCCTGTTCTGTTCCCTGCTCTGTCTTTTGGTGATGTCTCTCACTCCCCCTGCACCTCTGTTCTGTACCCCAGTTCTGTACGGATAAATAAATAAATCTCTTTTAAAAATGTGGACAATGCCACAGGCATGTGGTTTGGGGATGCCACCTTACCTGCCTGATCAGTAACCTTAAATGTCTTTTGCAAAGTATCCCCAAAATCTTCACATAGCTTCCCAAGTCTTGCACCACAGATATTCAGCACCAATTATATTATGAGTCACCTGAAAGCACTAACCCCTCTCCCACCTTCAAGCAGCTGGCAAATTGAGACACTGTACTGAGAGCTATTTCAAATCAGAGAGGATTTGCTCAATGATAAAGAGAAGAGAATAAAAATATATGAAACTACTGTTGGTTGTTCATCGTCTATCATCATCATTTCTACAGGTCTCTGAGCTCTCATCTCCCTGAACAGTACACGACCTCAAGAGAGCTGTTATAAGGAGGAAACACAAACTAGCCTCCATGTTCTTTAAAAACAAATTTTCATGTTAATTTAGCATGATAGAAAGATCTAGGAATTAAGATTCAATTAACTTAGCAACACAGTGAAGCTCTTAGGTAAGTTGTTCTCTCAAGACCCATATAGCCTTTCCTGTAAAGTTAAGGTAGTAATTCTAAGTTTATATATTTTTGTGATTCTCAGGGAAGTAAAATATGTAAGACAGCTACCATAGAATTCAATGTAATCATGGCATGGGTAATTGATATATAATTTGATATAAAATACCATTTGAAAGATAACCAAATGAAGTCTGTCTCAGCAACCCCGTTTCTAAACACTACGCATTTCTTCATCCATGTACATGTATCCTGAGTAATGCTTATGTGTCAGGCATTATGTTAAAACAATTAAATACAGTCCTGGTTCTCAAAAAAATTCATGCTTTAATGGGTGGTACAAGGACAAAGATGGTTGTCATTTGGAAAGTCTGTGGGTAATGGAAATACTATTTTAAGAGCTGAATTAAGTTTTCTATACCAAATTCAGAGATATATGACAAACAGTTTCCATGATACTATTTAAGGGAAAAAAATAGTTTCATTTAAGAACTTGTAAGTCAAATGGGTCTAAATTCCAGTCTTATTCTTGCTTTGCTCACCATTCATTAAATTGCCTGACCCTGAAAAAAAATTACACATCTCTTTACGTCACTTGTTCATTTGCAATGAGATAACAATAATACTAATTTTATGAACTCATTGTGAGAATTTAAGATAAAAGATCATATAATTGTGTGTGGCATGTTGATCATAACCATGCCATTGGTACAGAAATTTAATACAGTAATTTTAATACTTACTGTCTTTTGTGCTGGGATCATGATATGTATGGGACTAGCAGGTGGTAAAAATAGTAACAGGCCCTGAAACTCATGGGAATTTTCTTTCTTAGAAGAAAAAAGAGTCAAATAGCAGGACTTTAATGGATCATTTGACCCAATTATTTGGTTTTATAGGTAATAAAGTACTAGAGACATAGATAATATGATAAGCTAAATAGTTACTTTGATATTCTGCACGTGCCTGACAATTCTCTAAGTGCTTTGGATGTTTTAATTTTTTAATCTGCTGCCATGTATGGCACAGTTGCTATCAGTATCCTGTGTTAATAACAAGAATATTGAAGAATTGAGATTGCAAGTTGTAGAAAGTCACACAGCTCATAAGCAGCAGCAGCAATATAATTTGAATGAAGCAGCTGGACTCCAAGATTTAAGCTTTTAACCACGAGAAAATATTGCTGTTTTAAGTAGATCACTACCTGGAAACACCTGTTAAGATGGAAGGGCCACGGCCAGTACAGAAGCAAGAGCTCTGAGTTGCACAGCTGGGGTGGTCACCCCATCACACCCGCTCCCAACAGGCAGGACAGTGCCTGCTCAACAGAAATGACTTCAATTCCATTTCTGAACTAGGCAGTTTTTGGCTTTGTTTTAATTTGTTTGATGGGGTTCTTTTGGTATGTGTTTTATATATTCACCATTCAGAAAGGTCGCCAGTGTCTTTGCATTCCTAACCAATTACCAAAGAAAGAGTATGTTGAGATCTGAAGAATGAGTGGCAAATAGGTAAGAAAAAGAGTCAGAATTTCAGGCAGAGGGAAGAACCTAAAGAGGGAAAGCAGGAAATTCTGACAGCTCCCATATATAACTGTCTCTCTCAATGCTGTCTTGAAATCCAGACCTCAGATTGACATGAGCACTTGGATGTCCAAGAAAAATTTCAACTTTAATAACTTCTGTTTTCTCTCTGAATATTTCTCCCGTAGAATGGCAAATAACACTACTACAGTTCACCCTCTTGTAACAAAAATGCTTGAATCATTCTTTCTAAAGGCTTCAAAAAAAAATGCTGTTGGCTATATTTTCAAATATTTCTCAAATCTAACTATTTCTATTTCCTCTTTTCTACCAAACCACCCTATTGGGCTCTCCTGCCTGGACCACATTCAGTTTCCTATGTCGTCTTTCTGAAAGAAGTGCGACAGCCCAAGGACAGTGGTCAGGAGAGGACAGGTCACTGTCTGGTTTCCTCACCCATTGCACAATTTGTAAGACCACCCAGGCTCAGGGAACAACCGCAATGGGGCTTATTTAGCAAAAAGGGGACACAAAGAGTTATTAAGGTCACAAGTAGCCAGGTATCTCACACCCAGATAGTGTCCAGAAGTCCCAAACAAATGGCCACTCACCCACTATGGCGTTGCTCTGTCAATGAGG
The DNA here is from genome assembly GCF_000260355.1 of Condylura cristata. Lineage (NCBI taxonomy): Eukaryota > Metazoa > Chordata > Mammalia > Eulipotyphla > Talpidae > Condylura > Condylura cristata. The sequence continues at coordinate 11,799,341 of NW_004567116.1, read as the reverse complement.
CCTGGAGCTCATGGCAGCCGGCACAATGGCCAGGATGCAACTCACCATAGCTGGAGGTGCTCAAACGGGTGCTGCTGAGATGCCGCTTCAGCAGCCACAGCCGCAGTCCAAAGGTGGGATGGATGGCATCGCTTGTTGAACCAGAGGGCAACTGAGGCAGCAGCACAGGGAGGTGGTGCTGGATGGCAAGGGCATTTAAGATCTCAGAGGTAACCGGGACACAGAGCATGGTCACCTGTCAACAACTCGCAGCACTGATGAGCAGTGCCCCCACCCAGCCACTAGCACACCAGCTTTTTGTGAGTTTTAGTCCACACCAACAGCAGCTCTTTGAGACACCAGGCCCAGGGCCTTTGGTGTCAGGAAACCAGAGGCAGGAGCTAAGGCAAGTGTGCCTGGCCTCTGTGAAGTTCTGTGGCTTCTCTATAAAGATTTCCAGGTTCTCTTCTTCCTTCAGAGGCCAGCTGCCTCTTTCCTCTTTGGTGGTCAGGAATGGACATTGTCTCAGGCTGAGTTAGTGACAGTCCAGAGCCCCATGCTGGTTCCTGCCTGCATGGTGTCTGTTTTCAGGGCCTCCCCACCTGATACACCAATCAGCTCATAGCTGTCCTTGATCCAGGCACGAAATCCACGGGCCTCGAAATCCACGGGCCTCCCTACTGCCTGCAGCTGGAGGGAGCCGCAGCCTGGAGCTGACCACACGGCCCCCTGTAACCCTCAGCCAGAGTCTACATGCCCTGGTCTGGCTTGGTAAGGGAAACACAGCAAGCCTCCGTCTGCTGCCTAAGCCCCAGGGAGGCCACTGGGGGAGGGCAGCAAAATGCCCACTTGCACACAGGCCGTTACTGGGGACAAATACAGAAGTCCGGGGGAGGATCTTCAGTTTCATTTCTGCTTCTACTCTTGCCTTCCTACATTTCTCCCCCTGCACAGCAGCAAGAGAGACTGGAATATATCCCTTTTCTGCTCGAAACATCTCTGGCCTCGCTATATATCTCAGAATGAAATTCAAAAGCCTTATCATTGGCAGTCCTTTATTCCCTTTATACTTCATTTCTTACCGTGCTCTGTCATACTTTGCTCCAGTAACTCCGACTTCTTGGTGATCCCCAAAATACTGGCTTTTGTCCTTTGCATTAGATTGCTATTCTGGCCTTTCTGCAACCTTTTGTTTCTCTGTCTGGAACATAGAAGTTTCAAAACTATTTGTTGAAGAAAGGAGATGAAGAAGGATAATAAAATCAAGGAAGATGGAAGGAAGAAGAAGAAGGAGAGAGGGAGAAACAGAGGGATGAAAGCCAAAGAAAAGGCAGAGAAGGAAGGAAATACAGGCAGGCAGGCAGGTAAGCAATAAAGTTGCCCGTATGTTCCAGAAGCCCTCAATAGTGGGGGCTAGAAGTACAATAAAAGGGAGGACAACATGAAAGGATGAGAATAGAATTGAGAGCAAAAACCAGGCTTTTGGGATCTTATGGGCATCAGCAAGAAGCTCAGGTTTTATTTTCCACATAGTGGGAAGTGTAGAAACCTTTGCAGTTCAAATGTTAAGGGAGTACCCCAAGGTTCCTACACAGGGATTCTGGATTCTCAGGTTCTACTGCCCTGAGGGAAGTCTCGATTCCCCCGCTTGAGCTAATCAGTTCCATTCAACCCAACTGATCATGTTTAACACCTTGCCCAACCACAGGCACTGCTTTGAAGTCTCACCTGCTAGAATGAGTTACTGAACAATGCTACGTTTAATAGGATTGTCTTGTGATTAAGAAGAACTCTGAGCTTGGGAATTACAAAGACTTGTGTCCATTGCCCAGCCCCATCTCTAGCTGGGTGACAGAGTTCACATAACCTTATCTCTCCCAGCAACCTCCATGTCCTTGTCCTTAAAATGAGAGGAGTTATGCCTATTGTTCTGACTAGTAAGTAGGTTAGGCTGCAGCAGAAACTAGAGAAGCGGTAGCTGTATTATTTTCTCAGCCAGTGAAGGACAAGAGTGGCTTCATCTCTGACTACCTGCCTAAAGGACAGACACTACTTGGTGTGTCCCTGCTTCCTGAACTTCCACCAACTTTTACTGACAAAGCACCGAGAGAGACATTACTTTATTACAACCTGCTGCAGGGATCTGATATGAGAAGACAAATTAAAAAAAAAAAAAAAAAGACATGAATTTTACAACAATAAAATGGTGGGGAGACCAGACTCCCCATCAGTCTAGAGAGAGTGTGTAATAAAAATATGCTCTCCATACACCTGAATTATTTGACTGTGAAAAATGTGTATATACAAACTATGTGGGAGTTTTGGTGTTGGGATAAGATATGCTAAAATAATAAAGGAAAACAGATTACACATTCCAAAGAACCGTTTGGAAATCCTGAATATGGTTATCAGTCACTATGTTTACACGATGGAAATCAGGAGAAAAGAACAATCAAATATTTTCTGAAATTTGAGTATCCTTCAAGGATAAATGAAAATGGTCTAATAGTCCCTCATTATTGTTGAGATCCCCATAGATTACTCCCAACAAATTTGTAACTGGAGAGGGATGTAGATATGAAGAGATCTACTTTCATGGTTCAAGATGTGGGCCACAAAGTAGTGTGGAACTAATTATTTTCCATAAATTCTGGTCTACTCATTTGGAAATGGTGTAGCAAATACTTTCTCCAAGATTTACTATGAATAAAACATGAGATAACACTGTGAGATTGTGTTATAAGTTAGAGTGCAAAATACTTATTACTTTATGTTATATAATAAGATGTACAATAATAATAATAATAATAATAATAATAATAAGGCAGCTATCTTTGCACAAAAGAGTGGGTCTTTTGAGTAGCTCCACTGCTTGAAAAAAATAGCTTTTCTACTTTGCCTGTTTTCTAGAGCTTGTGCCAATATGTGATGCTTCTTTCTGGGATATATTAGTTTATCCTAAAATAACCTGGGAGGAGACCAGGCCCAAGATTTGAGTAGGAAAATGCCATGTCACAGTTTTCCTTAGAAATCAAAGATCTGAAACAATTTGAAAGTAGAAATCAAAGCTTTCCCATATGACCTCCCTTGTGTCCCTTCCCCAGCTCCATGAAAACCAAGCATAGCTGTGGCCTAATTTAACTTTCCCTCCTTCCAGAGCTGGACGGGCAGGAGGGATAGGCTGCATTCGTGCCTTCAAGTTCCCCTTGACACGAGTCCAGCACCCATAATCCAACCCAAAGTTAAAAAAGTAACTCATTGTAAGGAAAAGAGAGATTTAATAAGGGAAACATACATTATCTGAGCTGATTCTCTAAACTTTTTGGGGAAGGTAGGACATTGAACCCACAGAATGTCCTATCCAAGTAACTGGTACTTTTCTGTTCCATGAAGATGGCAAATTCTCAAAAACATTTCCTAACCTCCTTCACCTCCATATCATGTGATTAAGATATATTTTTTCTCTAGTTCATTTTAAAAAATTACTATTTTCTATAATCTGTCTTTGTTTTCCCACTGGACAGGTCATTAAGGGGATGGGTCCAGATGGATTCTATTCAACTTCTATTGCTACTGTAACAACTATGGTCCAGACTGCACATAGAAGACACTTAGAGAGGATCCTGGAGGGGTCACTAGCAGATAGGATTGTTTAGAAAGAAGTGTCAGAACTGTTTGATTAGAGTAGACTAGGATTATGTTAGATGCACGCTCCCTATCAGAAATCACATCCAATACAAGCAGAAAAACAGCACAATTCTTGCTATTTTCTTTGAAACAGAACCATAAATCACAGATCATTTTGCTAGACCTCACTCAGTCTGATATCTTGAGCAGCAATGGGCTCATCTTGGCTGGTTTTGTCACTGCATTGCCCTAAAGTGACTCATGGTAACTTATTTCTAAGTGAGAAAGCCTATAAACTAGTGCTTGAATTTTGGTGAAAAAAAAAAAAGATAAAAAGTGTGCAAAAATATTATAACTGCCACAATGGAGGGGGAAAACAATGTTTACCTTTGCTTATAATGTGGATAGATGGATGGATGGATGGATGGATGGATGGATGGATGGATGGATGGATGGATGGATGAACCAGTGAGAATACTACAAGCGGTACAAAATGAAAGTCCTGCAATAAATAAACAGAAGACTGCTGATACATACATGCATGCATGCCTACACAACACATGTGCTTTATTATTTAATTTTATACAATAAAATAAGATCTATACACATAGCCCATACACACAAGAAAAGAAAGATATTAAATAATATTTGGGCTAAGGAGTGATGTCCTAATATTTAGTGGAAATGCTTAGTACATGCATTGCTTCAAATAAGTATTTTTTAAAGATTTATTTATTTGTGCATACAGAACTGGGGTACAGGCCAGAGATGCAGGGGTGGTGAGAGGATTCACCAGAGACAGGGTGGGGAGCAGAACAGGCAGATTGACCAAGTACACTGCTGAGGGGAGCAGCAGATGGGCCAGGCGAGGTCTGCCACGCCATGTGGGTCACCTGTGGGGTGGGGATGAACTCATATTGACATGGCTTTAGCTTCTTAGTGCTGTGCTTTAACCCTCTGCACCACCAGGGAGGGCCCGCCCATGAATATTTTAATTATATTAAGATGATACTTGTAGTCAGGAGAGTAAGAGATATGTGAATTTATTATACTCAGAACAAAGGCCCTGTTTCTTTAGTGCAACCCCCCAAAAGGAATATACCAAGGGACCAAGACAAAAAACAAAAATGTTCTGTCATTGGCTATGTTGCCTAAAGCGGAATCTTCTTGTAAGCTATGCTGAAGTGAGGTCTAGGGGAATCAGGAGAAAGAAAGAAAATTGACCAGACTTATCTCAAACCTTGAATAATATAAAGTGTCAACTTCAGTAATGGAGGTAAGCCAGATGTTCTAGTCTAAATCTTTTGGCAAGTTTTAAGATTCTGGCTTTTTAGTTTGCTTGTTCCTTTCTCCATGCTCTGTTTTTTAATCCAGCGTGAATATATATTCAGCTTATATATTTAAAGAGTACCAATTTATTTACTTTCCTTGAATAAAAAGCCAAATATCCCAGTGCCAGTATTTAAATCTACCTGCTCCCCAGTGATTTCCCCATTCTGTTATTATTCAGTTTCTACAGATGTGTGAGTTTCTAACTGCCACTGATAAAGCATCTGTACTATATTGACTAACTTCACATATGTCAGCAATTTTTTTGGATGTAAATATGTTCAATGTCTTATATCAAGTTACTAATTTTGTGTTCTAATTCATGGATATATTTAGTAGTATTTCTTCCAGCTTGATCAGTTTTCTAAGAAGAGTATATTAATTTCTTACTGTATGTCTTTTGTCAATTCATTCTCATATGTCCATTTTTTTATTTCTTTACATTCATTTGACTCTATCTTATTAAGTTCGTGCATGCACGTGATTATTTTGAGTGGATTCTATGTTTCTTTGGTGCAAAAAAAATTTCCTTACATTTTGTTTTGTGTTATTAATATTATTATAACATTTGTTTTGGTTGTAATTTTCCTGATGCATTTTTCTTCAGACTATTAGTTCCAACATATTTGGATAATATTGTTTTCAATGTGTTTTACCAAATTACTCTTGAATTATTTCACAGATTTTTTTTCTACATAATTTGTATTATTTCACATTGCCTGGCACATAATGAGTGTTTGAGCCATGCATGATGAGAGAGGAAATAAATGAAAATTATTTGGGTGTCTGTTAATACACAGGAAAGAATCCAGTTTGGGTTTGAGGCAGATCCGAAAGAAAACTATGCTTCTCATTGTGTTATCTTTAGCTCACTTCAGCTATGATGACTAGTTATCCTTCTTTACTATTCCATGAACTTCCTCCAATTCTGAATTCTCAGCAGTGAGCTTTCCAGAACGTGGTAACTGATAGATGTTTGTTGGTGTAATCTCTCCCTAGTTTTATAATTGTGCACGGAGTACTTAACATTGAGCCTCAATTCCAATATAACTCCAGTGGAACTGGTCTCATCCACTTCATGATATTTCTCTGCAGAGTAAATGGAAAACCATGTTCACGGTACCTCATAGAGCACAAGGCATAGATTTGACAACTCCTGTAGCACCTGTCCCAAAGTGGACACTACTCAAACACATGTGAAATGATGGAATACTCAGACAAAAAACCATCTTCACATTCTCTAACCACTAACATCAGTTATGTAAACATCCTAATCCTCTTTCTTATGCTAACCTCCATCCACAGGAAATAGGTGAATGCACATAAATCTCTTCCACTCAATCAAAAATGTAATACACAAAAAATTATAATTTGTTTTTCTTCTCAAGTAACAGCTAATCTCATAAGGGCACCATTAATCAAATAAAATTATAATTAGTTCATTTAGGATATCTCTCTTCCATCTCCACTTACAAATATCACTTCCAATATACTGCCTTGTTTTCTGTGTCATTTATGGGAAAAGAGAGCAAGAGCTAGACAATATTATCATAAGAGACAGATTATTGGTCTCCTTTTCTCCCTTTCCTTCTTTAAATTTTTTTTATTATAAAACACAAATATATCAAAACTCTTCAAATGGGTATAAAAAATTATTATTAAATTTCATCACAGAGTTGTAATATCCTAAGAGTTAAAACTTACAGAAAATGGAGAGAACATGACCCACGATCTTTCTTATATTACTTACAAAACTAAACACCCCAGGACTGTGTATATTCAACTCTCACAACTCTGTTTTCCCATCTGAAATAATCTCAACCTTACCCAAAATTCTCAGAGGCACAGCACGACTTCTGAAATCAGAGACAGATTTGAAACACGTACTAAATGTTGCTCTAGGTATTTCTAGTCTTTACGCCTTATTTTCTCATCAGTGAAATTAAGATAGCTACTGCTATGTTTTCCATCTTACATCGAGGAGGGTAAGTATGATTTAAAAACAAAAACAAACAAACAAAAAACATGAGTCATACCAACAATGAACTCAATTCAAAGTTGTCTTGAATTCATTACTGAGGGAAACAGAATGGTCAAGCTGGCTATGGAAAGTAAGAGAAACTGAGTTAAAAGCAGGCACAGAAAGATCACTGCAGGGCAATAAATCCATAAGCTTTCTAGCTCTCTTTTCTACTGGACAGAAGCAATTTGCATGTCTAGCACAATAACACATCTCCAAGCATATAATTTTACAGATTCATGGTTTGAATCAATTGTAAATAGTATGCCAATCAAAAGTGCATTCACTTACAGAACTAAATGATTCTTAGGTGGACATGTAAGATAATACTCTCATATAGTTTTGAAAAAGACATAGAGATCATTCTTTTCCACATTCTCCCATATTTAAATAACATTTCTTGATAGTAAAAATATTTTCAATGTTTTTTAATGTTGTTATGATTTTGCAGATATTTGTGACTACTAGAATGCTACTATTATCATCAACACAATTATTCTGTGTTGAGGAAATGCATATGCTCAGAAGCATGTAGATTTTATGATTTTTTTTTCATTTTAAGTGTACAGATATAGAACAGGGAACCTTTTTTCAAGGTTTTAAGAAACTTCAAACCTACAATGAGAATATGCAAGAAAACATTGATAGAAAGTGGCCTTTAATAGTTACGCATGTTGTAAGGATACAAAGAAGCTAGAAAATGTAATTCAGCCCAAGGTGGGGTGGGGAGCTACAGATTGCATGGATAAAATATTGCCTCAGATGTGCATCCAGGCAGAATATGGACAGAAGATCAACTTTCTAACTGAAGAATTACACATAGATAATGAGGACTAAAATAACTCATCAGTCACACTTGGAGAACTGATGAAAAAAAAATCATTGTGGTTAAACCACAGAAGATGAGGGGAAATATTGCAGGAGATGACAATGGTGAGGTAAGAGAAGATCAACTTGCAAATATCTCTTTTCCAGATTTATAGAAGTTTCAATCATAAATCAGTGTGTGCATTATAGAGAAAGGATATTGAAAGGGAGATCAAGATAATTGGACTCTAGAAGTTATTCTGCCAAATGCTAACAATGATAATTTGAAGAAAAGTAACCCAACCAACTCCATGCAATGCTTTTGCAGCTAGAAAAGCCCTTCTAAGTAGTTCCAGGTTAGTAGCCAGACATGGCCATATTTCTATATTCTTTTATTCACCAACTATTTGGTATGCACTACCTCAGGTGGGAGTGTGACTGTATAAAATGGCAACCAGGTGAAACAGTCTCCGAACTGCACATCTCTGACAGTGAAAGTTAGTTGTCAACCTCTCTTCCAATAGGCAGGAAAGAATTCATGGAAGGCATTCTAGGTAGACATCACAGTATTCACCAGAGGTAACTCACAGTCACAATACCTGTCCAGCTTATCTATGGACCACTCACCTTCGTGCTCACAACTGTTTCACCTTAGTGAAATTTGGAGGTTCTCAAATCTTCCCTGAAAACACACCAACTATCCCCTAAAAGCACTACTCTGACCTCTTCCTCTTTCTGCTTTCAATGTAGATAGTACTTTTTTCTGAATGTCTTCCATGACATCTGAGCGACAGTTGTTTCTGACTCAGGCTCACTACTGTGACATTAATCACTCTTACTTCACGAATCTTACTCCTCTGCCAATTATAAGCAGGTGAAATTTATTTAATAGGGATCTGATATCTGGTACATAGATGTACATTTGTACATATAGTGGATACTAAAGTGTGTCTTTTTTAAAAAATAGATAAATAATGCACAAATCCCAAAAGTAGCTAGTTAAGTTCAGAATGTGAGTATTTCAAGCCAAAGAGTTGGAGAATTAGATTTGAAAATTTAGAAAATAAAAACTATCATGAGAAAGAGGTATGAAAGTCATTTGACAGAGGTATACTGTTCTTTAACATGAATGTTCTATCACAAAGCAAATTAGTACAACTACCTTCACAGGTTCCCTGGGAGGTAAGAAACCCATCTAGGCCCTCCCCGGTGGCACAGCGGGTTAAAGCACAGCACCTAGAAGTGAAAGCCACTTCATCATGAGTTCAATCCCTGCCCTGGAGGTGATCCACATGGCATGGCAGACCTCTTCTGACCTGCCCGCTGCTCCCCTCAGCATTGTACTTCAACGATATCCCTGTTCCGCTCTTCACTCTGTCTCTGGTGAATCCTCTCACGGCCCCTGCACTTCTGGCCTGTACCCCAGTCTGTATGTACAAATAAATCTTAAAAAAAAAAAGAAAAAAAGAAACCCATCTAACTAACAGATCTGCAAATCTATGTTCCTAGCAGTATGATTATTTATAATAGCCACGATATGAAAGCAACTCTGGTGTCCATTAATGAATGAATGGATAAAGAAATTACACACAATGAAAGTGCATATAGCCATAAAAAATAAAACAAAGAATTCTACCATCGTAACAAATGATGAACCTTGAAGATATTAAGTGAAGTAAATCACACAGAGAAAGTTAAGATTGTGTGAACTCATTTTGTGTGTGGGATCAAAAACTGCAACAGCCAAATGTCATAGAAAAAGAGAACAGAAAGTGCATATAGCCACTTGTGGAGTGTAGAGGGACAGGAAGAATTGGAGGAAAGGGCCTAAATGTGCAAACGCCAGGGAGACAATGTTCAACATGATAATTGCAGCCCACACTGCTATGGAGTATATAATAAAACCGTTAAGAGAGTCAATCCTAAAAGCCCTTATCACAAGGAATTTTTTTTTTCCTTTTTATTTTCTATTTTACCAGACTTGAGATGAGTGTCTACCCATATTGTCACCAATCCTATCATTAGAGAATAGTTATTTGGTCCCTGAAGGTTTTTGGTACTTCAAGAACTAGATAGATAATCCTAGGAAGAAAATAATGCACACAATCCTTTAAGTAAGAACAGAAAAGGAAATAGTTATAGCAACCTAATACTTAATGATTTAAATTTCCATCTTCTACACTTAAAAATAATCCAAAATATACATCATTATCCCTGTTTTATAGGTGAGAAAACTAAAGCTCAAGAGTAGAGCTACTTGCTTGAAGGCCACAAGGCATTCTAGAAAAACTATCACTGGAACTCAGTTCTTTCTGGCTCCAAAGCCTCACATTTTAAGGGTATAGCCTCCATGACACTTGGGTATCTCCTAGATTTCAGACTTTTATCCTCCTTCACACTTACAAAATAGCATCAACAAGTTTGCATCTGTCCAAATTGCTCTGGTCCCTTGTGGGAAGCAAAGCGCAAGTCCCCACCTGCCATTCTGAGCGAGATGGCTGGGTCCCCAGCCATGCATCATTTAACATCATTAGTGTAAAATCAATAGCTGCAGGAAATAATTGTAGCGGTCCCTGTGACCTTGCCCCCTGTGGTACTTCATCCTTGAAGGTTATTTAATTAAAGTCTAAGCAAGCGGTTAGCTCTGGAGCGGCGTATAAAGTGGAATTGACACAACACCAGAGGGAAGCAGCCTTTGCTCCCAGCATTGGAATGTGTGGCTCAGACACAAGGTCTCATGACACTGGGAAGCAGAACACCTAGTTCCATGAGTGGACACTGCCTTGAGGCTGTTGACAACTGCTCCAACATTGGGGAAAAGAAGCAATAGATCATGTGAGGAGTTGTAATGCAGTCAGTATCTATGGGAAAACTGCTGCATGCTAAATCCTCAGCTTCATACCAAATCTGCACATAACATCAACCCTAACTTGTCTTCAGGAGGTCATATTTGAACAAAAGGATGTGACCCAATAATAATGTAAGGCAAATGTCTCATGATTAGATAATTTCAAAGACATAATAGCAGGATCTATTTTTTAAGAATTTAGATTCTGGTAAATCTGGTAAATGGGGGCAGGGGGTTAGGTTTGAGATGCAATCCCATGTCACTTCCCTTCCAGATCCAGTCACAGCATGAACTTCCACATCATCACCAGACTCCCGGCTGCCAGGCTCCACAATCTCTTGCCAATGCTAGCTTTGCTTCCAATATTTGCTGAGTACCACCCACCCTCATATTCATGCTCCTGTCATTTTGTAGCAAGAGTTACTTTGCTCCCAGTATGCATGCAGAACCTCACTTAATTTTTGCTCACAAAGTAGTAAAAACATTACCTTACCATTCATGCCTTTTTTCAACAAATAAGAACCTCACATGAAACCAAGTATGTGGTTAGTTGTACTTCTTGAAATCACACTTGAATACAATAAAAGGTTTATTGTTCTTGCCATGAGAAATTCTGATTTTATTTAATTCATGCAGCAGATGCTTACAATGCTACCACTAAATGCCATGTATTGTTTAAAATACTAGAGACATAATAATAAATGAAATTGCTTTAAGAAATGTATGCTCCCTCTCGAGGGGAAGCATACAACAAAATAAACAAAGAAAAAACAATGTTGTGAAGGATATTGAATTAAACAGACAGAACTGAACAGGGTGTGGAGGTTCTACTAATAAAGCGATCAAGAAAAACCAGTAAAGGGAACGAGTCTAGAGGTGCAATATTTAATAAAATATTTACTGAAGATATGGGAAAAAACTCTATTCCAGGGCCTCCCTGGTGGCACAGAGGTTAAAGTCTTGCCCTATCAAGCTATCGCCTGCCACAACAGTAGGAATTTGATCCCAGGCCAGGGAGCTGACCCACATGACACAGCAGACCTCTCCTGTCTCACCTGCTGCTCCCCTCAGCAGTGTTTTTCAGAAGATCTGCCTGTTCTGCTCCCCACTCTGTCTCTGGCAAATCCTCTCCCCACTGCATGTGTGGCCTAGATTCCAGAGTCTTTAAAAAAAGTAAATAAAATAAGACTATCCCAGAAACTAACTGTGTGTGTTCCCCTTGAGCCTCTTGTCTCAGCAAAGCTCAAATCCTACACTTTTCATAGAGACTTTTGCTTGCATTTTATTTTCTATTTTCAGCTTGGTTCATCTAGGAACATTATTTCCTATCACCCCCTTCTCTGTGTCATTCTGAGCTGTACTTGGCCAAAAGTAATTGTCTGGTGCTTGAAATGACGAAAGGAAGCAGCTACCATGCCATTCAGAAGGTCCCCCAGAGTGTTCCGGATGCCAACTCTTCTCGTTAAGTCTGCTCTGCTTCCCCAAGGCTGGCCTCTGCATAGGCATCCCAGCTTCCCCTCAGACTGAGATGGCAGATTCCTCACATATTTCCACAAATTTCCTTTTTTTCTTTGTGAGTTGCCATCTTACAACGTGCAACTCTACCTGTGCTTTACACAGAATTCTTAGGGGTATTTAATTGATTTTCTAGTTCCCTGTTCTAAACCTTCATTTTTCCTATTTCTTCCCACACTAGTGTAATTTCTGTCTTTAACAGTTTATCCCATAGTGTTTACAGTGTCTCTCTTTTTCTTATAGAAACTCATTGAAGTGAAGCCCGAGGAACAGAGTTTTCAGATGGGTTTTCACAACTGTTACAATAATGGTCTTGATTTAAAGACACTGGTATCTCTGTTGCAGGCAGTAACAGAGAGTTGGTAGTTCTTGGTAAGCAAGGATAAAACAGTCATTTAAGTCAGTCACCTGTAGGTATCTGGAACCAAATGTCTATAAAAAAAAAAAACAAGACTAAGACCATTTTCAAACATTTCTCGTAAGTAGTCGTAAGTAGGGAGATGAATATTGTCTAAAGAAAGTTTTGGTATTTCTAGACTGAAGGTATTGGTGGAAAAATAAGAGCTATGAAAGCAGATAGCAGGCACATGGTCATTCTTTATAAAAGGCTACAGTGGAGCTAGAACAGACTGAGAGGATTATGCCACAATCAACTAGTAAATGCTATTCAACAAATGGTAGGAAAATATGGAGATTTAGTAAAGCAAATTAATCAGACTGTATTTTGATTTTGGCTGACTGAGGTTTTGTTTTGTGTATTTGAAGTATGATATCATGCATATGTCAGTTTGTGTTGCTGGTGTGGTCAAACAGTTACTACAGCTTTAGAGTTTTAGTTTCTAAAATGTTTTTCATGAGTGAAACTATCAATATGTGATCACCTTGAATCTGTTTCAGGTTAGGTCATTAGAGACTGCCAAATGTTCCTCTGGGATTTCAACTGATGACAAACTTTATTGTCCCTTCCAATGCTCATGGGATAAAGATCATCATTTAGTCATGATCAAAACCCAGGCTTAGTAATATTCATGAGAATGTGCTAACATTTCTGTATTAGTTTTTACCTTACTGAATTCCAATTATAAAATAAATATGTGAAATGTAAAGCATAGCAAATTTATAGGTGAAATGATTAAAACCTTACCTGTAGTTGACAACCAAATTCAACTCAGATTATACCCTGCTCCATAATTGTCAAATGTGTTTTACTCCTTTTATTAAACTCTCGATATCTATCTTCCATAATATAAAGATGATTTATAAATATATTATAGGTGAGTAAGTTAGCAAATGAAAAGAATGAATGAATTATAAATGAGTGAATTAACATTTTGGTGTATTTTGTTTCATAGCACATTCTCTGCATAATATTGGTTTTCCTTTTCTTTTTCCTTCTTTTTTTTAAATAGTTGCAGTTACTATACACACACACACTCACACACACATATATACTATTGCTTCATTCCTTTTTCATTTACCATTAAAAGCTATTATGTGCTTGTATACTCTTATAAAACAGGCTTAAATAGTTATATAATCATCTATTGAACAATTGGTTAGTTTAGCTTGCCAGAATTCTCTTTAGGCCTTGAGAATGGTTTTTATTATTTCTTACTACAAATAGCATTGCCGAGACTATCTTTATTTATAAGCACAAATATAGTTAATATGTGGCATAGGAATATTATGAACTTATTTCTCCCCACAAATACGTTCTTCACATCCTACCTGCGGATACCTTTTCCAAATTTTTTTCGAAGTTTTGATTTTAAGGAAAAAGTGTGAAGGCTTATATTTTGCTCCAAGGAGCATTTTATTTTGTTTCTTTTATCTGTGTTTTGGGGAAAGTATTCAACTTTGAACATTTTTGAATTATTAACATGTTACACATTGTGCTACATGTAAATGTACAGAGACCATTTACATGCTCTGGATGCTACTATAAGGTTGACATTTAGATAAACAACTTTTCCTACATGCCTGGCTGACTTCCAGAGAGAAAATTCCTTGACTAGATAAGAAACAAGGTAGAAGGTATTCCAGTTGGCAAATAGTATAGTTGCAACACTATGCTAATTTTCAAAGAAAGGAGTAAATATTGGGCACACACACCCCCTCAGCTATTGTTTCAAAAAGTTCACCCTTCCCAACAAATGATTTATCCTCCTGAAGAAAATAAGACTAAATCATTCTTATTTACTCCAAGATGTTTAAGCTCTATGCAATAAACTATTTTGCATCGTAGAGACAAAGCCTCACTTTCTCAACTGAACATGCAACCCAAAGGCTTTCTGGGCAGCATCTGTTTGCTCTGTGAACTTGATCCCCATCCAAATTTTGGTTGAACATCTGCACCCGAAGTTAGATAGCTGAGTTTGAAGTTGTTGGATGACTCGTAAATCATGTTTTTTCATTTACTTTGATAAGTTAAATTAAAAATACTTTTATTGTTAACCAGTTTTACTTTTATAAAATAAGGGGCTAGTGTATACAAGTAAAGTTATTAAAAATTGGAGTCAAGATTACTATAATTCCAAAGCAATAGTCCAGTAAGTCGCCCAAAGGTAGATACAAATGGAGCTGTCTCTGCTCCAGAGTGGACGGCCCATGTACTTATTTGTAACCCATTCCATGTTTTGTTTTGTTTTTTTTTCTGCTTACTTTGCTGTTTCTCCTAGAGATGGTAAGCTCCCTGAAGACAATAACTTTGTGTTCTATAACTTCTAGAACTTTATTATTTAGCCCATCTCCAAAAGTTACTGTATAAATTTAGGCATCGAGTAAATTTAATAGTGACCAAAAACAATTGTGAAAGATAGTATAGAAAAAGTGTAGATGACATTTCAGGCACAAATATCAATTTGGTAGAAAACTCAGATGTAGCCAAGAGATGATCAGGCTAAGTAGTAGAGTTGACAATTTCCAAAGAACAGGGAAGTTTTTGCCTTCTTGCTTTCAAAATGAAACAGAGAATCAAATACAGCAAAATAAATTAATTACAGAATTAAGAGTACAGAATGAAACAGCTACTAAATCACAAAGTGAGAAAGATGTCTCCATAATTATTAACTCATCCACGTTAAGCAAATGTTGGATTTTAATTAGTAGTCAAGCTCTAGAACGTGTTCTTTAATTAAATGGAAACTCTGCTTTAATGCAAAGTTACATTTCCAAATTTCAGGCATCAAAATTAAGAAAAAATTCAAAGTAAAGCTTCTTGCAAGGGCAGAGTACATAGTAAACAAAGAGAAAGTAATATCTTATACTAGGTATGTTTAATGTGAGCAGATATTGTTGTAAGGAGCTTAGTGTTCGTCCCAGCTAGCAACTTGTTGCTTTCACTTGCAAGATTGAATCCCTTCCAAGGCTATGCTTCGTGATAATTTTTCTTTTCTTTTTTGAGGCATGATAGTGCACCAAAGAGGGGATTAGCATGGTTGTTTCTTACCAAAAGTGGAGTTTGAAAATTTTATTCTTAAGCTAGACCTCTTTAAAAGATGCTTGCCTTAGTTTTTTTGTTTGTTTGTTTGTTTGTTTTTATAACAATGCAGCCAAACCATTCAATTGCCCACAACATACAAAGAAAGTGTGTATATATCCCATATGTTCTTGGCAATACTGTGGCCACTTCATAACTATCTCTCATTTCTTTCTTGCAGACTAATTTTCCCATGGAACTTGACCTTCTGGTCCATTCTATCCTGAGAACTTTGGGCATGTGCCTAAATCTCTAGGACTTTCTGACTTTTCAACAGATGGAGACCTGAAATAAACTAGCAAGGTGGTACAAATTTCAAAAGAAGAGTTTATTTTTTTTAAATCACACCTAATTTTACAGCTAATCTCAAAGTACCAGAAGTTCAGCATTCAAATCTGTGAATGCTTATCTATTTTTGTATTTTTTTACCCAACAATCATTAATAGAAATCAGGACATCTGAAATCAAAACAAGGTTTGTAAAAACTTGGACCAACTCTTAAAGATAGATGCTAGTTCTTGTTTACCTTCTTTGACAAATTGATGGGTAATCCCTGCTAGGATACTTAATTAATACTGTCAGCAATTTCATCAAATAAGATTTTAGACAGGCTCCATTCAATGCCAGGAATGGACACAGAAATAAAGAAAGGTCTTTATTTGAAAGTTATTTGAGAAGAAGATGTCACCAGAATATGGTCTTCCTCTAACAAAATCCATCAGCTATTCAAGTCCTTTTAAATTGCTGTCGGGGTATATCACCACTCAGAAGTGCCTTACTTATTCTAAGTATCTATTCTGGATTCTGGGGAAAAGGGAATCCTTACTTTAGGAAATTAATTTTAGCGATCACAAACCATGCTCAGAATACAAAATATTGATGAAAGCTACTGTTGGCAAAGCATAAGGGACTTTGCAGGGGTAAGGATATATGTTTCCACTAAATTTGCTTCACTACTTTAAGCTGGATCATCAGAAACCAGTAAATTTACTTTTTATACACTTAGATTCTAATCTTGAAAACAAAGAAAATAACAGTAACTAAAATACATATATTATGTGTGTGTGTGTTTAAAATAGGATCGAATTGCAATTTAAACAAGCCTATAATGTCACTGACCTAGTAGCTGATGCCTCACAGGATTTTCAAAAGGACAAATGTTAGCTGTTGTTACCATCGTGATTATAGTGTTGAGTCTTCAAGTGAACTATTATGTAGTTAAAGGAAAGAATAATACTTATATATCATATTTAAACATTAAGTAAAAAATAGGCTTTCTAAATTTTTAAGTTTACCTCTGATTATTTTATTTTTCTGAGACACTTGCTACCTTTTTCTAAAAGTGTTAGGATTGGATAAAAATACATAAATGAATAAGACAAAGAAATAAACCAAACAATTTCTTTTCCCAAATACCCATATGCATGGGTTTCTTTCTTTTTTCTTTTTTTTTTTTTTACCATATTAATTGAATTATTTTTTGACAGGAAGGACAACGGAGCAGAGAGGTAGCTGAGTCAGTAGTGGGACCAAAGGCAGAAGCGATGATAGGCTACTAGCTTATAAGTTTATAGACAATTCACCTCCCATTCTCTGTCTCATTGTTAATCTAGAAGTTGTGGTGGGATCCTACTGTAGTGATAATTAATTCATATTCTTAAAGTTTCATAAAACAATAAACTACAACAAAGAAGGATAGACATAATATCCTGAAATAGAACCTGGATTTTCTGGGCTGCATGGTCGAGGTAAAATTGAGATCTTCAAGAAGGAATGCTTGGGAAACAGAGAGAAGAAATCGGCTACATCCTTCAGTCTTATCAATTCCCTGTCATTTCAGTAAGTATATAAAGTACCATAAGCAAAAGCATCATCTGGATATGGACATACAAACTGTATCTAGTCAGCTCAAATACAAATCCACAGTCTAGAAGTCACAGGAATTTCAAGCACTCGCAAATGGCTTGATGGGCTTTGTTTCATCATTATCTGTCCCAATTAAAGTTTCTGTCAAGGACTCTATTATCCAAGCAGCCTCTCCATAGTCTGGCCTGGAGATCAATCAGAACTCACAGCTTTTACAACCCACACAAAGCTAGAGAGCAAGGGTTACAGACATAATTAACTCTAGAGAATGATTTCTCAACTGGAACACAACTGACATTTGGAGCCAGATAATTCTTTGTTGAAAAAATTTGTCCTGGGCATGTGAGAACTTTAGCAGTATCTCTAGCCTTTGCTCACTCGATTCTAGTGGCTACTGTTTCTACCAGTTAGGAACATAAAAATATACTTTGTCAAATTTCATACAAGAGGCAAAATCTCACTTAGTTGAGAACTACTGTCCCAGTAACAAAAAATAAAGCATCAAAACTAAATTATTAACTATAATTAATCTCATTATCTACATGAAAACCAGAAATAAAAATATCACCACAGTACACCAAAGCATGAACATTAACAAACATTGACAAAACCAACAGGGAACAGTGAGGAAATTTAAAATGTAGGATGGTTTAATATCAAGATATCTGTTTATATAAGATGTAATATTTTTGGTAGATCATGTACAAATAAAAGGATTTAGTAATATCTTAATTCCTTCCAAGAAAGCATTTGTCAAAGTCCAGAAATTGGGCCCTTCCTGGTGGAACAACAGGTTGGAGCACAACACTGCAAAGCTGGCTGCAGCTGCCTCCATGCAAGGTTGATCCCCAGCCCCAGAGGTGACCTACATGGTACAGCAGACCTCTCCTGACCCACCAGCTGCTCCCCTCAGCAGTGTACTTCGTCGATCTGCCTGTTCCACTCCCCACTCTGACTCTGGTGAGTTCTCTCACTACCCCTGCACCTCTGGCCTATACCCCAAGTCTGTATGCATAAATAAATAAATCTTAGGAAAAAAACAAAGTTCAAAAATTATTTCTAATGAAAAGACACATATATAGAAATTAAAAGATAGGAAGACATTTGCAAAATTTTGAGATCAATTGTAATGTATTTTTAATCCAAAATATTTATCAAATGTCTATAATATTTTATGTACTCAGGAGAGGTCTACTTACTGCACCATGTGGATCACTTCCAGGGCTGGGGATCAAACTTGCAGTGGCCCAGCTGCTGCTAGCTTGCACTGCTGCATCCTAGCCCATTGTGCCATCAGGGAGGACACATTTAATCACTATAGGTGGTACAAATAGAGTCATTTTATTAAACATAGCAACTCCTTCTTTCAAGGAACTTATCTCAAAATGTGTGTGTGGACCAAGGGGGAGGGGAAACAAGTAACTATACAAGATGATGACTCTCTGAACTAAGAAAGTTAAACACACAACAAAGGAAATCAGAGTGGTATGTGATCAAAGAAACAATGAAAGCCCAATGATAGCAGAGATGTAATGGAAACCTGGCCTTGATTAAGAATTGGGATTTTATCAGAATCAGTTAGGTAAAGGTTTCAGCAGGAGAATGACAGCATGATTTCCATTTTTAAAATGTTCCTCTGCTGGTTAGCAAATGGAATTGAGCAGAGGTAAGAGTCAAAGAAGAGAAATTAGCACACAAAGTCACTATGGAGTTTTTGCAATATATGATTATGACAGGGTGGAGTGGAAATAGGGAAAAGTAGACAGATTTGAGATATTTCAAAGATAGAACTGATATAACTTGCAAATTCTGCAAATACAGGCACTCTGGGCTCTGTATTACCTTTTTACTTGAGCAACTGGGAAAATAGTCATATCATATACTTGGTGACTAGAGAAAGACAGGGTGTGTTTTTTATAAGAAGATTTTAGTTATGGCACAGAGACTGATGTATACACATGAACATAGAGCCTCTGAGCTCTAGGTGAAGTCATAACTTGAGATCCTGCACTTAAGGGTCATCAACAAATTTTAAAACATGGGACTTGAAGATTTAAGTACATATAGAGAAAGAGAATCCCAAACTTGATGAAGCACTCAAACACTTAAAAGATTGAGCCTATAATTTGGAAAAGGTGTTTAAAAAATACTTGCCAAAAACATCTTAAAACAACTAGCAACAGCAAATGTTGGCAAGGATGTGTAGAAAAGGATGTGTAGGAAAAAAAAAAAAAAGATGCTCTGGTGGGAATGCAAGCTAGTACAACCACTATGGAAAATTGGAGGTTTCTCAAACTGCTAAAAATGGAGCTTGCATATGAACCAGCAATCCTACTTCTAAGCATCTACCCAAAAGACACAAAAACACTGATTCAAAAAGATACCTGCACCCCCATGTTTATTGTTGCTTTATTTACAACTGGAAAGACATGGAAACAACCCAAATGCCCAAATGTAGATGACTGCATTAAAAAGATGTGGTAGCGGTACCTATACACAATGGAATATTACTCAGCAACCAAAAAACATACAATTACATGCCTTTTGCAGCAACATGGATGGAGCTGGAAAAGATCATGCTTAGTGAAATAAGCCAGAAAGAAAAGAAAAAATACCAGATAGTTTCACTCATAGCAGGAGTATAATGGACTAGGCAAGAAAATAATAGTAGTAATAAACAGCTATATACCAGAGATATTTTATGGGGATGGGGTGGGGAATGGGATCAAAAATAGTGGGGAAAGTGAAATGTACTGGACTATGGTGATGGCACATAGGTGATTTGGTGATGGGAAGCCCATGGGGATTACAACTGAGATGGGAAAATGCACAAAATGATATAAAAATAACCCACTATATTAGTTATAAAAATCTAAATAAAAAAGCTAAAATAAAAAAAAATACTCGCCAGAAAAGGGTTAGTGAAACTAATATAAAAAGTATTTTCACTGAATCAACCACCCTGAATATGCTGATGGACTACGTAAGGGTAGGTCTGAAAAGAGTTCTTTGGTATTAATTGATAATACTAAGGATGTGGGTAATTGCAACGTGAAAAATATCACTGGGAGGCTAGAACAGCGTGGAACAAAGACTGAATGAGAGGGAAAGAGCAGAATAGCTCAGAGAATACACAATTATCCCAGGTGTTTTACGGCGAGAGAAAGAAGGCAACAATTAAGGTAAGGTTTGCTTTCTTTTTATGATAAGTTGATACTAGATCAGGTTCTTTTGCTGACAGTGGTATTTCAGTGGAGGGAAAGGAAAGCAAGGAGAAATAAGAAAGTAACGGGTATTATGAATTCATTTTTCAAATGCATTTGAACTTGCTACAGGGGCAAAACTTAAGCAAAGAAAACAGCGTTGGGATACAGTTGACAAAGGATTGACCTTTGAGAAAAGAGGAGTCTGTCATCATAATGAGAAAATATGACTACAGATGGAGGGGTATTTATAGATTTGATGGAAGTAAAATGAGAGAAAACCAGTCAGATGCCCTCTCTTTTTCAACAAAACAGAAAAGGAGGTCATCATTTGGGAATGGGGGGATGTTTATACGGTAGATTCGAGAGGAAAGGAAAGGCTGTACACTAAAATCAAAAATTATAGCAAGTTTTGAAACTATAGTGATTCAAATTACATGCTAAAGAAGAATGCCCACAATTTAAGGGAGTTGCCAAGAGTAACTGGATAAAGCTGTATTTGCAGATGCAATATTTGTGCACTCAGATCTGAGAAACTTCAAATTAATAGCAATTCATTGAAGTGGCTGTACACATGTGCAAACTATAGTAGTATCTGTAGAAACAAGAAATGATTCCTTGAAAGATATAATGGACAATTACAACCTTCTCATATTATATCTGTATTTAGATTCATGGTAGAACTATACTTTGAAATATTGATCTGTGCATTTACTGTGTAATTTTCTTCTGATCTTTCAGTGGTAATTTGAGAACCCTTTTCTCCTCCCCTTACATAAGCCAAGGAGGGCTGGGGTGGGGGGGAACATAAGACACCACAGAGGAAAGCAATCGGCAGAAGGATTAGAGATGAGTTACAAACTTTTCAAAGTTCCTCACCAGTCAAAAAGTCTCCAACATTTCTGAGCAATAAGAACTTGTGAATAGAATAATGGGAAACTTGCTACCCTTGGGGTAAGAGATGAAATCACCTGCCTAAATCTACCACAAAGTTGGTTTAAACCCTCACTTGAGAGACAATAAGGTGGTCCAGTCAGCTGCCAACTTCCCATTTTCCTTCCTCTGCTGGATTTGTTTTGAGAGTTGTTGGGAGTTTCCTTGGGGTGGACACACTGCCTACTATGTTCAAGGCATTCTCCAAATTCTCCTACCTAAAATTTTTCATTTCCTAGCACTCTGCAATCGTGTTCATTCTAGTTGCCTATTTAGTGGTTTTTTTTTTTTTCCCAACATTGACAACCTTATATTGTGTTGGTTGTTAGTAGATTATATTTTTCAAAGCGGTTTCAGGTTCACAATAATACTGAACAGAAGATACAGAGATTCTCCATATATCCCCTACTCCCACACATGCAGAGATCCTCCATCATCCACAACCATCCAGTGTGGTCTCTTCAATGAACCTTTACTGATCTACCATTACCACCCAGAGACCATACTTACATTCTTGGTGTTGTATATTCTTGGTGTTGAACATATCTGTTTCTGTCATTATAGTGTCACATGGGGCAATTTCACTGTCCTAAAAATTCTCCATACTCTTCTAATTCATCCCTAACCCACAACCAACTCCTGGCAATCACGGATGTTTTCTTGTCTCCATAGTTTTGTCTACATCAGAATGTCATATAGTTGGAATCATGCAGTACATAGCCTTCTCAGACTGGCTTAATTCACTTACTAATGTGAATATAAATATCCTCCCTGCCTTTTCATGGCTTGATAGCTCATTTATTTTTAGCATTAAGTAAACCTATTGTCCTGATGTGCCAGTTTGTTTATCCATTCACCTACTAAAGTACATGGTTGTTTACAAGTTTTTGGAATTATGAATAAAATGGCTATAAACATGTTTACATAGGTTTTAGTATGGACATGACTTTCAACTCCTCTAACCAAATACCAAAGTGTTCTTTGGGTGAAACAACTGATGACAGTGTTTGTAAGAAACCACCTGTCTTTCAAAGTAACTACACCATTGTGCATTCCCACCTCACAATGAAGGAGACTTCCTGTTACTCAGTATCAAAAATGCTATTTGGTGTCCATTGCTATTCAGATGTTGGTCATTACAAGAAGTTTGTGGCAGTATCTCACAGTTTTAATTTGCATTTTCTTGAAGACAAATGTAGTGCATTTGTTTATTTGCTATCTGTATATCTTCCTTGGTGTGTGAAGAGACTATAAGATCTTTGCCCATTTTTTAAGTTGGGTTGTTTGTGCTCTTATTGTTGATTCTTAAAGTTTTTAATCAGGCATGCCAATCTTATATTTAACTAATAATATTTCTTCTTGTTTTCTATGCCTTTAAATATCTCTGAGAATAAATAACTAAATGTAAATGTTCCCATTGTTAATAATGGCTTCACTAACCATCATTTCTGTATATTTTATTTTCCTTCTTTGGTATTGGTTGGTCATCATCTTCAACATTGAAGTGAGTTTGGGGTATCCCTTTATTTCTGTTATTGAAGTAATACATACTCCAGCCATTATGGAATTGTTAATAAATTAGCGTGGGAGAGGGAAGAGTTTCCTTCATGGAATATCACCTCATTTCCTGACAACATAGCTCACTGAGATGGGTTTGCAAATTTAACCAGAAGACAAAATCTATATCAGGTTCCCCTTTGCCTTTTCTACCCTCTGCTAGGTCTGTGCTAGTTTGGAGATTCTGATTCTCTCTGCACCCAAAAGTCCTTCCAGGCAGATGTGTTACTATTTCCCAGATCATTTGAATAAGTTCACAGAGGGGAGCAAGGAGAAGCAATGGGAACATTTCATTTAATCCTCACAGCAGCACTGAAAGATAATTATTATTAAGTCCATTTTGCAGATAACAAACATGACACACATAGGTCAAATATATTGATTAAGTTCAAATGATCAAATGTCAGCATTTTTACTTTCTTTTTCATTTTGAGCCAGTCTCTGGTTTACCTAAATTATGCTCAGGGAGACTTCCCTATGCCTTCAAATCATCCTACGTATTTCCTTTTCAGCTTATGCAACCTTTGCTAATTTTTCTCAAGGGTTTCCAGCTCAGAAAACTTATGTTTCAGGCTGATATATCATAATAAGTCATACTTTTAAAAGGGCAAAGGAAAACCATTCATTTTGCAAATTGAAAGGTATTTCTCAACATAGATCCATAGATTTTAATTAAGTCTTGCCACCACCAGCAGAAGGGAAGTGAGGTGGTTCTGACACTGGCCATCATAGGGGACAGTTTTTTCCTTCTGATCACAATGGTTAAGCTGTGTCCTTTTCTTCCTTATATATCATCTTTTTGGACACTTTGGACAAAAAGAGGAAAACCACTGTTTAATTAAGAGTTCAACCCCAACGACTTCAAAAGTTACTGAGGAGTGATCAGGGATGTGTATGAAGACAGAAACAATCATCTATGATAATAGATGGGAAGGTGGGAAGGGGTAAAACAAGCACAAACTCAATAAACAGTTGACATGTCTGGACCCAGGTTAAGTAAAAAGCACTTCCATCTCCATCAATATTTACTGACACATACCCTAGGTATTATTATGGAGAGAAAAGGAAGGTCTTAGGAGGCAGCATGACATAAAGAGAAAGAGAACTCAGCTTTATTTCTACTGATAACTCATTCTTCGAGTCAGCTATCCTCCTTATGTTTAAAAAGAATGGGCTGTACTTATTCCCAGGGGCCTCCCAACTCTAAGAGATCATGAACTTATAACAGAAACCCCCAAACTAGAACATCAGTTTGCACAAAGTAAAAGAGAAGTAATGCTACCAGACATCACATGCAAATGCCAGGAGCCTGGGATGCAGGAGACAAGTGCTTCACAGACCAAGTAAACAAATACAGCTCCCACACTGCCTCTTTTTCAAGTGAAAATATAGAATTCGAGAAGTTCTTTTCAGCTGGAAGCGCTACATGATTGTAGGTCTGATTGTTTTCCTTCAGTTCTCCAGTCACTGGTAAGGGCACAAAGAGTGCCCAGTGCTTTACTTGACAATGTGGCAGGCAGTCTCAACTGTGAGCAGGGAGCATGTCTATAGAAAATAAGACTTGCCAGATCTGAGCATTACCTGTTGGAGCCAACACAGCAATTTGGTGTTTTGGCCTTAGGGCGAACTTTTATCAAGTCCTACCACTGACCATCTTGATGGCTGGGTGCAGCAGAGATCTGACACTGCAGAGACTTGGGGCTCCCTCCTCCCTTGGGGGGGGGGGGATGAAGTTGCGCCATCTAGCCTAGCAGCAGCTCCACAAAATGAGAGCGATCCCGTATGTCTTGCTCCTTTTTAAAAGCTCCATCATCAAAGTGGCCACTCTGCTCCCTCACTTTCAAGCAGGATGTTAGGGGCAGATTTCAGACTCTGGCACTTCACCCCATGTCTTGTGTGAGTTCTGTCCCTTCCCGAGCTGCTATGCCTCCAGGTCTCATAAAAACTGAAGACAGGGCCTTCCCTGGTGGTGCAGCGGGTTAAAGCACAGCACTAAGACACTAAAGCCACTTCAACATGAGTTCGATCCCTGCCCCAGAGGTGATCCACATGGAGCAGCAGACCTCTCCTGACCTGCCCGCTGCTCCCCTCAGCAGTGTACTTCATCAGTCAGTCTGCTCTGCTCCCCACTCTGTCTGTGGTGAATCCTCTCACTGACTCTGAACCTCTGGCCTGAACCCCAGTTGTATGCATAAATAAATAAATCTTAAAAAAACAAACAAATAAACAAAAAACCCTGAGGACAACTGTGTGAAGGTCACCTTGATATCTGGATTATTTTAAGCTAAAGTCAGCAAAGACCTGCAACCTTCAAGAGAGGATATTTAACCACTCCCTTCATTGTCTAGAGGAAAGAAGATGGGGGAGGGCATTACCCAGATTTAGGGTTATCTCCAGACATAAACTTTCTGGGAGAAACCTAACTAAATAGAAGGGGATTTCGAGTTACAGTGCATCTGGTTTGGTCAGAGGTGTCACGTCTTCTGGTCAAGTGAGCTCCATTCCTTTCCTTGACATTCCAAACCAATATTCCATTCATTAGCTCAAGGACAAAAGCCCCTCTGTCCCATTTATTCTAGAATTTACAGCCATGTAAAATCTGCGTGTGTGTAACTCAATGAATTTTTCTTCTATGAAGTCTCATGTTGATTTGATTGCTTGAACAGATGAGCCCAGAGGGTTAGGGGAAAAATCCCACCATCCTACTATGTCTTCTGGCCTCACTGATGCCTCCACATTTCACAGGAAGCATTTGCTCACCTCCACCTGGTGACCTGCCATTCTCCTAAGTAGGTCATGCACTGTGATTCTTGGTGAATCTCCTCTCAGTCCTACTACCAATTTTTAAATCAACTTTATCATCCTTCTGGGAAGAGGATCTTACTGCTCCAGTGCATGTCCATTTGACATAGTCAGCAGAGTTTTCACTGCATTTCACCCGTTGCTGGCAAGGTGGCTTCCCATTTGGCCAAATGTCCACTTATAGACCCATCTGTGTGGATTGTGGGGCTCACTAGAACAGTGGGGGCATCCTACCTGCTCGAAAACCATGGGAAAGGAGTCAGAAATGGACACTTCAAGGATGTGGCTTTGGACATAATACATATTTACATCTTGGTCTGTCCGGACACCTGTTTTCTCGGAGACCATGGAAAACAGCCATTTGAACTTAGTGTGAAGATTTCCTTCCCTAGTAGAGTGACAGAAAGAGCTCAGCTGTGTGAAAGGATCAATGGGCAGATGTGACCAGAAGCAGAATCTGCTTCTGCCCAAGTGATACACCCACATAGAGGGCTAGTGATGTGCTAAACCTTTAACACCAGCTAAGTGCTGTCTCAGCACTGAGTTCGCCACTCTCCTCGGTGCTGTTAGATACACATGGCAAGACTTCGTTCCCATCATGTTTATTGCTCCCGTATTGCCTAAGGGGGTGATAAAAACTAGTAGCAGCCGGTGTAATTTTTCTGGCATGGCTAAGAGAATAGCCTTGAACTTGGAGACTGATCTCCGGGTATAAAGTGGTAATGGGCTATCATTCACACCATTCCTTCCCAGCTGCATTAAATAACACTTTGGTATTTAGCCATAATTCACAATCTGCAGAGGCTGTGTCAGAGGAAAGGAGGAAGTTCACTCAGTTTGACTGAATTTTCAAACACAAAAGTGGTAAAGAATAGCTTTGCTGAGTCTACAGATATTATTATTATTCTAGGCACAGCTTTTTTAATTTGTGTAAAGGCTTGATACTATACTTACAGAAAAGGGGAAAAAAAAAGAAACTTAGAAGATAGTGGTGTCACTATGTTGTGAAGATAAGGCAGAGTATTTCCTTAATGAGATGACTCTGACTACCTGAGTTTTGGGCCCCGAAAAAAAAAAAAGCTAGACAAAGGTCAACAAGATGTCCCAAGTGATGTGTTAAAACACAAAGTCACTGCACTACCACAGACATCCTATAATGCATCCATAATCCCAGGAGGGTAGAAATGATCTGGGGAGGGATAGCTTGAGCCAAGATGATTCTCTGAATGACACAGAACACACATCTCTCTTACTTTCCAGAGTTGCCCCAATATGATAAATCATATAAAGGAAAGGGAGGGAAAATTAGATGTCCAAGGACAAGGATAATGGAGAATTAATTTTCCTTCCTTGGTGTCTGAAAGCTACAATTGAGAGTTGATGAAAACTGTTTTTTCTGTAAACAGGCAGTGTAATATATCAACAGTAACAATAAGAACAAATTATATATTTTGCAATCGGATTAGACTTTGACTTGTATGCCATCTCCTCACTTTCTAGTTAAGAGACATCAGGACAAGTCATGTCAGCTGCCTAAATTTCTGTACCTTCAACCATCACAGTGTGATATGGATGCACAACAGGTATTATGACAATTGAAGTAGGTACTTAACAAGGTACCTAAAGATCATCACTGCCTTTTCCAGCAAGTGAGGACTCCATTTCCTCATCTATTTCTCCCCTTTAAACAACCTGATCTTTTCTCCAACCCTCCTGGCTTCTTCTAGCCCTTAGACCCTTGCTTGAGATGTTTCAATTGCCTTGAAGACTTTGCCCGTCTTCAGCTCTGATTTTCCTGTGTCATGTTTTTCAACATTTAGGTTTCACCTTGCAAATGAGATTCCTCTAGTAAGCACATTAGTCTTTCTCGATCCACAGAACAGGTGAGATTTCACACATGTGTGTTTTATTTTGTTTTGTTTTTCCTAGCACCTTGCAGTTCCCTGCCATGACACTTATCACAACTGTGGTTAAATATAATTTTTGTAAACTATCTCTATAAGTGGTAGTCTCCCCTGTGGAACTGAAAGCTTTAGGAAGGAGAAAACGTATTGTTTTGTTCACCAATTACTATCAGCCCCAGCCACAGTAACTGTACCCAGGAGTTACTTAATAAATCCTTGTGGGTGAAATTATAGTTCCATTCCCTGTATGGCAGTTCATGGGAAGAAAATACCCACCTGGAAATACAATGTCTGTAAAGCAAATGAGATGCATTATTTAGAACAAAGAAGTCATCATGCTCCCCTAAGAAACATGTATAAATAAGGAATTGCCCAGAGGAATGTAGTGAGCATCCAAGGGCCTTTTAGGGGTAGGCCTGCTCTCCTGATAGAACACTCATGTCTTTTGCAGCCCAGTTTTGATTGGGCTCATTGATTTGGTAGAGCATGTCAAAAACACTCCCAGAAAATTCAACATGTTAAATAAGTGTCTGTGTTTTAAAGTAGAAATTTGAATGTCAAGTCATATCTCACAGGAACACTTAGCTTCCCCAGTGCCAAAAAGGCACTTCATGAACTCCACAGCATCAACCACGAATGGGCAATCTTTGCATTACTCTATAATTCTTTGAAAGAAGGGCTGTGTCTTATTATTTCTATATCTCTAGTGCTTGAAAGGGGTGTTGAGTACATAGTTGCACTTTAAATATTTTTGGAATGAATAAATGAATCGCTCAAATAGAGGTCATTTACCCACAAGCAAGCATAGATGAGAAACAGATTTGTGGACTGCCTGTTCCAGATATTTTTCAGGTAACTGATGCAACAATCATTAAGAAGTAGCCTCTGCAGATAAGAACATTGATAAAACCCACTTTCATTAAACCTAGAACTGGAGTCAGACTCTGTGGCATTGACTACAGAGGATAAGAAAGGCAATTATAGGACTGTATGGTAAATTTAATGCAGGAGTTAAATTCAGCAGTTCTATATATGAGGTGATAGAGGAGCATATGGAGTGACACTTAAAATCTCCATGGATAAGGGGAATTTTTGGAAATTATTCTGACACTGAAAGAATGACAAATAGATACCCAGACAAGCAGTGGCAGATGAAATTTCCTTGGCACACATGAAGAAGAGACAGAAGATTGTTGGAATGATAGTAAAGGCTACACCTCCCTTAGGAGGTTCAGAACAGAGTTTCCCAGATGTACCACTTTGGTATGTGGATTATTTCAAGTCGAGTTCTCTGAAAACACTACAGCCTCACAAGAAACTCACCACTCCCTTAACTACCTAGCGAAATGATAATGATCCAGAATTAGGAATGCCCCAGAAATGAATGATCTTTCTGTCAGAGTAACCTATTTGGCAGGGTACACATACCACTAGAGAGGATCTGTCTTCATCACATGAGCCTCCCTCTTCTCATCCTCTGATTCTCTTCTCTCTCCTTGAAGCTTTGAGCTTTTACTCCTTGCCATAGCACAGGGAATTTACAGCCATATTGCCTCACTGATCTTGGGATTCACATCTATATGGATTCACATCTATATGGATTCCCCTATGTAGAGAATATATTTGGTTTTTCTTCTGCTACTTTGGTTGATGCTAATTTGATTCTTCAACCAGCCCCAGTAGAACCTAAATAGAGGAAATTTCTCTCCTCTCCTCCCTCCCTTTCCTCTCCTCTCTCCAGTTTAATTAAGAGGAGCAATTGTGAGAGATGAGACTGAGAAATGATACAGTCTAGACCAGCAACAGCCCCAACAACAACAGGCCTTGAGAAACCATCACATGTTCTTATGTCACTAGAGGTGTAAAGATTTTTTTTTTCTCACAGAACTAAATTAAGTCATAATTTAGAAAGTGGAGTGAGGCAGAATAACAAGGAGAAGAGTGTGCAAGGCCCAGGGAGAATGCATCTCCTCAGTCAGAGAGGATAGTGCATAGTAAAGAAGGTAAGTGATGTGAGCTTGAGGAGACAGCTATATTTTGAGATATTCAGGTAAGTCAACATGTTCTGTGGCAGGTATCTTTTGACCTAATACATAAAGAAAAGATTCTAAGGTGAGTAGATTCATCGTAGAGCAGAATAAAACCTCAAGACTTGATGGGCGCCAAAGGCTTCCCCCTCCCAACACATGATATCATCTCTCAAAAGCATGACTTTCCTGACAGCTGAAGATGTGGTCACTGTCAGCAGCACCCACTGTTCAAATGTTTCTCCAGACCCATTTGAAGACTTCCCCACAACCTCTGTGTCTCCCACGGCCCAGGATCACCAGCTTTTCCACAAAACCTTTTAAATTATCAGAAGAAAATTCTCTTTGAATATCATTTTTGGAATACTTAGCCAGAGTCTTTGCAAAGCAGTTATTGATTGAAGGCAGAAAAGCAAACATGCAAATCACAATCTAGATGCCCTGTGTCTCCAATACCTACAACATCATCTTCCACTGACATAGTCTGCTTTTTCTTAAAAAAAAAAAAAAAAAGTCCTTCTTGTTGCTATCTTGGAGACTCGCTCCCCTTTACTTATTTGCTTTTTTCTTTGACAAGAATAAACAAATCTTTAAAAACATAATGAGTCAGACCGTTCTCTCTGTGGTGCATAAATGACTACCGGGAATCCAGAAGGCCCCTGTTGAGGGTCATTACCTCTTTCAGGCCCTCTGGGAAGCACTCAGTAAATAATTGCTCAACCCACATTACAGAGACACCCTGGTGTTCCAAGCAGAGGCCAGGGCCAGGGAATCACTTCTGAACTGGGAGGATTTGGCTGATTAACTTTCCATTAAATGCTTCCCGATTCCATGCTGAAACTTCAGGGATCAAGCTGAGAGCTGAGAAAAAAAGAAGCAAGCTGAATGCTTGGCTGGTAATTAACATCACCAGGTGACAAATCAATACTACCTGGCTGTTCCCATAAACAATGATAACAGGGAGAACCAAGGCTTCCAGCCTCAAGCCTCCTGGTTAATTTTTCGGTGGCTCCTATTGCTTTAAAAACAGACAGGCAAAAGAGTGCTGGGTGGTTTTTCTTTAGCTGTCAGTGAGAGTGAGGCCTTCACACATAAACAGATATTTCAAGGAGAAGAGACTTGGGATGGGGGAAGGAAATATATTATAATCTGGGATTTGGAGCAAAAATTGGATGGAGGATTTGGAAATCTCAATAGTATGAGAGTTAACCAGGAACCTTGTTAAAAAGGCAGATTCTGGGGATTCTGTTACTGCAGAGCTCATTGCAAATTTCCCCAGATGATGTAGGTGCAGGTGGATCAGAAATGATACTTGAAGAAATCACTGTTAAAGACCTACTTACGTAGTTAGAGTCAAGCAACAAGTATTTAATTAGTAGCTCCATGGAAAAAAGGAATGGTATATATAAACTGGAAAAAAAAAACAAACCCAAAAAACAAAACCCTGAAACTTGCTCCCTCGTAAATGACCACAATCAGTGCTTTCTATTGGGGTGGATGCCCTGTTGCTACTGCACAACTTTTCAAAGCCTGGAGTCACATCAGACACTGTTACCCGCATTTCCTGTCTGCATTGATTTTCACATGGGGCTTGCTTTTTATCACAGCAGCTGCTGAAAACCCAGCTTCCCACAGACATGACACCATGGAAAGGAATACAAAGAGATTGTGGGAAATGTGAACTACTTTGAGCTAGTTATTCATATGGTGTCTGACCAAGTCAGAGATCGCATGTTTTTCTAACAATTTAAAACATCCTACCATTCCAGGTGGGCCTCAGCACACGCCTTGGAAATAAGGGACCTGAGCAGAGCGACAGAAAGGAGATCAGATAGACTCAGATCCCCGAGTCCTTGTACTTTGGCAGAGAATGGCAGTTAGATGCTTGGGGATAAGAAATGGCCTCCTTTTGGAGACAACTGACACTTCTATTTCAGGGTAGATGGTCCCTAGCACTCTAGCTTTAGGCTTCCCAATAGGCCTAACTGGAACATTTTGTTATTGTGAGTGTTCTGATTTAGTTAAGTTAAAGAAATTTAAACTTAGGAATGCTAGTTTTGTTTTCCTCTTTGCAGATCAGTATTTCTTTTTCTCTTTTTTGCAAACCTACTGCTATGTTCCAGAAAAATTGCACATACATACACACACATATATATACATATACACTCCCACATATATATGTATGTATGTATGTATGTGTATATATACATACATATATATATACCCACATATATAATATATTATGCATACATATATATTTGTAGGGGCAATGTGTATGTGTGTATGTATGTATGTATGTGTATGTATGTATGTATGTGTATGTATATATATGTATATGTATGTATATATGCTCACTTAATCTATCACCAAATCTGTAAGTTGTCCTTACCTACATTTTCCAGTTTGGCAGGCCAAGGATAGAATTTGTGGAGCCTCAACATACAGGCAATTCTATCCAGGGTCTACCTGGCTCTAAAATCCAGTTCTTCCCTCTATAATCCAGGGTGTCATTCCTCAGAGTGAGCCTCTTCAGGTGGATACCACATTGGTCTAGAAGGTTCAGCTTTGGATGCTGAGTTTATTCTTGTTCACCATTCAAGAGTCCTATAATTGGAGTAGGTAATTTTAACCCCAGGAACTTCATCACCAAAGGACAAGGACAGTCAATAATAGCAACCACTGGGTAGTTACTGAGAATGAACTGACAGAAAGTCTTTTGCAGTTTCTGGCACATAAAAATGCATGTGATACATGTTAATTAGCATAGATATTTGTAGGTGTATCATGAGTAAAACTAAATTCTCTCAGAAGTTAGTAAATGTTATAGTAAATGTAGGCTCTGTTCATTTTACACTTTACATGACAAATACCCAATCGTTTGTACAAGTGGCAGTATTTTGGAAAATAAAGTTGCATATAATTCTACTCCAGCCTTTAGGTGTATATATTTTTCAACTATTAATATGGCAGTATATTTTTTAAGACAACTGGAGTTCTTTTTATTGACCATTATATCATTATTTTAAAAATTAAAAATAAATGAAAGATACTCAGAAGATGCCCACATCTGCCTGCCACATAGAAAGCCAGTTCAAGTCCTTCTCATGATACCTCGTCACTTCACCTAAGATGAGAAGTGGGGAAGAAAGATATTCCTTCTTCCAATACGTTCCAAGTAAAGATAACCCCATCTGACATGTAGAAATTTTTCCCAGTGTGTGATCAGGGAAATTATTAAATCACCTCATCTCTTTGGAACTTATCTATTTCACTATTTATTTTTAAAGAAATAATACTGTCTATTATTTAATGCAAATTAACCGAGTTCACTTAAAGTCAACAGATTTAGGGTTCTCCCTGGTGGTGTAGTGAGTTAAAGCACAATACTACAAGCTAGCCATAGCCTCTCACCCTGACTTTGATCCCCAATCCAGGAAGTGACCCACATGGTGCAGCAGACATCTCCTGTCTCACCCACTGCTCTCCTCCACTTCATTCATCTGCCTGTTCTGGCCCTACTCTGTCTCTGGTGAATCCTCTTGCCATCCCTGCACCCCTGGCCTATACCCCAGGTCTGTATGCATAAATAAATAAATCTTTTTTTAAAATCAACAGATTAAATTGAGCATTAAATATGTGTCAAGTACTAAGCTATGGGAGAGAAATAAGTGGATGAGAAATTCTCTACACGCCAGATGCTTAAAATTATGTCTGTGAGTGTATGCATGAGGCAGGGAGGAGGGAGAAAGCGAAAGCAACGGGGAGGTAGACAGTTTTGTTGTACCAAGAGCAAATGAAAGATCTTTTCTGTTTTTCTATGTGGAATTACACTAAAACTGACACCAATACCTACAACCTCTAAGCTTTCGTTGGCCCGGGCTAGACAACTTCTTCAAGAGCTAACAAAAAGAAAATATAGAAATTAACTTTTCTTTTCCACCATTTTAAGATTTTGGTTCCAGAACATTAAACATGTATTGGTGATTGTAGAAAAGATGAAAATTAAAGGTGAAAGAATCAAGGTAAACCTTATTTTGAATGTTACTGTTTTACTAATACACACACAAGTGTTGATCAGTGTTGATAAATTTTCAAGGATTATTATTAATTTTGTTATTAAATATTATGTATATACATTCTATATTATTAATGTGTGTCCATTTCTAATGCAGGGAAAAGACAAAGAAAGAAGAGCTTTTTGTCATTTCTTTCCTGTAGTTTTCTCATCCCAATTACCAAGTCTCGCTGTTACCATGAATTCTAATAGAGGACGGATGGATGGATGGATAGACAGACAAACAGGTAAACACACACAGACATCCAAGTGAGGTCCTTCATGCTGGAGACAAACAACACCCAATACTGACAACAATCTCAAACTCTCCCCAGAGAGGAATTGTAGTAAGTCAATCAATCTGGAGTCCAGGCCAGCACTGCTGAGGTCATCACTCTGATAAGACCCCCTGCTTTCTCCCATAAAAAGCTTTTTCTAAGAAAAAATACTTCTATTCTTTTAATTACCTCGGAACCACCCTTTTTCTCTGCAACCGCCCTCCCCCATTTTGCTACCCACCCCCAAGCTTTCTATCCATTAGATGGGATCCTGTCAAATCCTGGATGATTTCATTAAACCAATTAGATGTCTATTTGACTGGATTTTTTTATCTTAGCAATATAAATTGTGGTATGGCTTATAGGGAGTGGGGAAGGAGAGGAAGAGACCATCAAAGTCTTGGCTTGTTTTGGTGATTTTCATCTCAGTTCTCTTTCAACTCTTCAGTGGTAAATGCTAGTGTTTGGCTGAGAAAATGAGTGACAAGATTCTCATTAGTGTTACGGGGGGTTTCACAGTTTAACATTTACTTGATTGTGTTTATAGTTGCATGGATGAATGGATGAGTGGTTAACACAGTGCATATAGGATTGGAAAAAAAAAATCCCATGGTGCATTGAAACAAGAGGAAAACAATTATTAAGTGAAACTGATGCTGTTTTGACAGCAGAGGGTGTAATACTCTGTAAACATAATTACCATCTTAATAATTTTTTAGTGCCTACTAAGTGGGGTTAAAGGAGGTTAAAAGAAATTTGTTAGCTGGTAGCCAAAGAGCACCCTAAAACCCCCTAATTTGCACACTCCAAATGGGTTCTGCCATCTTCTGTGTAAAGACAAAGCATACTCTCAGTGTGTAAGACCTTCAGTAGAATATGATCATTTACATAAAATAGTTAACTATTCTAAGACTGAAAGCAGAGTAGTCACTGACAGTGGGGAGACTCGGAAGGGCTGACAGGCAAAGGGTACAGGTTTCTTTTGAAGGGACAAAAATATCCTAACATGGAGAGTGATGATGAATGTCCACTTCTGTGAAACACTAAAAATGATTGAATTGTACACTTTAAATGGGCAAATTGCATGGTGTGTCAATGCTATCTCAATTAAGCTGTTATATAATAATAAAATAATAAAAGAATTAGTGTGCCATAGAAAGAAACATAGAGGAAGATTATAGTTTCCTAATGAAAGTTATCTTTATCCTGTGGTTAAATGCCCAACAAGACAGGCTTGGCCCAATGCAGGGCCACTGAGACCAAAAACCTGCCATAAGTCTAAGGTACCTTCTGGGGGGAAACATGGGAAAAGGGCAGAAAGGGGCAGGCAAGTCTAGAAGGAAAAGAGCAAAATCAAAGTGCAAGTCAAGAATAAAGCGCCATGCTCAGCCTCCCCACAGGTTTCTCAACCTCCTCTCTTTGAAGCCTCCTTCCTGGTCCTCAAGTTCCTGGTACAAATCCAAGGCCTAGAAGCAAGAGCATCTTCCTCTGCATGTCTCTCTGCTCCACGTGCCTCCTCCAAGTCTTCTTTTCCAAATGCTTTCTGGCTTCCCCACATGCTCGGCTCTGCCCTTTGTGATGTGAAGTAGAGAACAAGGCAGCTCCCCGTTTGGGGTTACACTGCTATAGATGTACTCAATCTCATGGGATTTTGATCATCATTATTTTCATACTCTTCTCACAGTTCTACAAAGTAGGTCTTATCATCTTTGTTCTGTCACAGAGTAAATCAGGTTTAGAGACCTGTGGCCCCTGGTCTGCTGCACAGAGTGCCATAGAATCCAAATGTGGGTCTCTCTGATGCCCAGCCCAGCCCTTTCACTACACTGGCCTGCTTTTCACCGCCAGTAATACTGATGACACAGAACTCATTAGTTCACTGTTGCTTCTCTTTTTTTTTTTCAGCGTAGATCTGTTTCCTATATAGTTGATGATGATTTTAATTTTTGAATAGATTGTAACATGCATATGGTAATGGAATCATTAAACTGGAGAGTGAGTGAAGTATTCACAAACCACAGGACTCCATCTAAATTTTCAGAGTTCTGTTCAGCCCTACCACCACTTAGCTGAGGAAAGTAATTATGGGGAAGAACATGCTCATTTCCATCCCCATTTCAAATGATAATTGGCCCAAAGTGCTTTCTCCACACAGCAAAACTCTGGTTACCTTCCTCACCTTCACCTGAGAAGCTTGTTAAGACTGTAGAATCTACACTATTAACTCAGCATCTGATGTGGTGGGGCCTGGAGAATCTGGACTTTCAACTATTTACCCAGGTCATATTAATCGCTAATAAGTATGGGAACTCTTCCTGTAGATAAGAAGTACTCTGCTACAGATGGAGTAGAATCATAATCTCCTTTCCCTGATTACTAAAACTGACCCTTGAAAATGGACAGTACACCTGACACTCTCAAGAGGAGAGGGGGAGAGGAAAGCTCGGTGGAGATTGGTGTAGGACAGTGAAGAAAATTATGGTGACTGTACCTGAGGGGAGAAATCCTATATGTGAAAACATAAACAAGGATGTTCTAAAATTTAAAAGATGACAGAAAATTTAAAAGGTAAAAAAAATTAAAATAAAACTTAAATTATAAAAGGTCAGCCCCGTCCCCCCCCCACCTAGAAGAGTAGCAATTTCACCACTTTTCTCTAAGAGGGGGGCAGATGTCTCACCACCATAGTTAAATAAACAGAGGTTGTTTCAAACAACTGATTGTACTACAGAAAAGAGAGTGATCAGGGAGAATCCTAGACTGTAGTTGCTTTACCGATGTCATGGCTTCTGGTTTACTTCACAACTCAGCAGACCCCAAGTTTCCCCAGGAGTTATAGCAGATCTGGCCTTCATATTCCCCACGCACCCCCAATTACAAAGCAAAATAGTACCTTTCCTCCTTTTTCTCAAGTGGGAATAAATCTTGGATCAAAAACAAGTCATTGTGAAAAGTTGCTAGTTTCTCTAGTCTACTCTCTCCCTGGAAACTTTTCACTCTTATCTTTTCTCACAAAAGCCTGATTATACTCTCCCTCCTTTCCAATAGAACTTGATTGGCTTATTTTAAAAAAGAAAAGCCAATACATCAAAAACACAAAAGCGCTTATTTCCTAGGAGGATCAGTCATTCAGGATCTCAAATGCAATTCACACTTCCTAGAAATACCAAATGAATCTGAGTCTTGGTAAAAACGGCAAAACTGAAACAGAAATGAATGCTAGAGCTGGATAGCCCTTATTGTAAGTACTCACAATCCTTATTATAGGCATCATTACCATTATTTCTTTCAATTACCCTCACCCCTATGTCAACCAACATGAGACAAAGTAGAATACACTGCTTTCTAAGAATGTCCGTGTATTCCTTCCTAAATCATTGCCCTAAAATGTTAAGGAGAATAGGAGTTCTCTACCATATGGAAGTGTGAAAGTGTGAAGTGGTACAGACACACCTTTCCAGAAACCTCAAAAAGTAAATAAGTTTTTACCTTCTAGAACACAAATGCTAGGCAGTGATAGCATGTTTGCACATACTAAGCTTCTGTCCTCCATGTTTTATTCATCCAGTATGCAGAAAATTACCAACAAAGTCAAATCTTGTCCTACAAATTTTACAAAGTGTGTTGAATCTGCAGAAGTTGTAATAATAAAATTTCTCCCCAGTTATAATCACAGCACTATTTTCCCATACTTTATCTCAAGACTGACATTCCAAACATGCCAGAGATTAGTAGAATATGATCGTGATTTCATACAGATTCTGAAAATACAAATATCTTCAAAGATTTATAACTTCAGACTGAAAAGGAACTCAGGAAAGTCATACTACTGAGTAAATCTGGAAGTTTTTTTTTTAAATATTTATTTATTCATACAGAACTGGGCTACAAACCAGAGGTGCAGGGTGTGGTGAGAAGATTCATAGAGACAGAGTGGAGAGCAGAACAGGCCAACTGATGAAGTACACTGCTGTGGGGAGCAGCCAGGGGGTCAGGAGAGGTCTGCTTGCCATGTGGGTCACCTCCTGGTTGGGGCTTGAACTTACACTGAAGCAACCACAACTGTGCTAGCTTGCAGTGTGGCATTCTAACCCGCTGTGCCACCAGGAAGGGCCCTGAAATCAGGAAGTTTTAATAAAAACTTGGCTGCTTAATAAAACTTGGTTGTCATGTGTTCATTTTTATAGCTGAAAGTTATGTAAAACTTTAATAAACAAAAGCTGTATAAAAGAAATCTTAATGGGCCCTCCCTGGTGGTGCAGCAGGTTAAAGCACAGCACTAAGAAGCTAAAGCCACTTCCGCATGAGTTCGATCCCCGCCTGCCCCGGAGGAGACCACATGGCGCGGCAGACCTCTCCTGACCTGCCCGCTGCTCCCCTCAGCAGTGTACTTCGTAGATCTGCTTGTTCTGCTCCCCGCTCTGTACCTGGTGAATCCTCTTACCCTCTGCATCTCTGCCTGTACAATAGTTCTGTATGAATAAATAAATAAATCTTTAAAAAAAAAAGTCTTAATGTTTATTAAAACTTGAATGAGTTCATTAAATAGAAGCTAAGTTTAGGGCTGCTGTGTTGGCCTAGGTGTCAAGTCTCGGCAGTCACCAATGCGGCATAAGTTCGATCCCTGGCCAGGGAGCTATCCACATGGCCCAGCAGACCTTTCCTGCCCCACCAGCTACTACCCTCAGCAGTAGATTTCAGTAGATCTGCCTGTCCTATTCCTTATTCTGTCTCTGGCAAATCCTCTTACCCCCATACCTCTGGCCTACACCCTAGTTCTTCCATGCAAAACTAATTAAATAAAAATCTTTAGAATATATAGATAAAAGCTAAATTTATAAACGATTGCATTTCGTTGTTTATAATTCATGAAATGATGGTATTTTTATAATCAATGATATTTTAAAATCAACAATATATAGTACTTAACTATATATATTTGAAATATATATTTAAAATTATGTATCTGTACATATATAAAAATATTCATTCAAATTTAAGAATCATCTTGTTCTGTTTTCATTATAAAGTATGTTATAGCAGGTATCTTTATAAGTGTGCTTTTTCCTGCTATAGATTTATCCATTTTAGATAGATTTCTAGAAATTAAAGTGCTAGGTCAATACATTATGCAGAATAAAATTTGATAGATACTACCAATTTGTTATGCTTAAAGGAGGGAACAATTCTAACATGCTAGCCCTGTAGAAGAATGTTCTTTTTTCATGCAGTTATGCCCAAAATATTATTCTACATTGAAGTCAAATAACTCTTGACAGATAAATGATTGCTATCAAGTATTTTCCCAAAATACCAGTGATTTTTAATACTTTCCCACATGTGTGTACTAAATTGAGATTTCTTTGGAATTGCCCTATTCATTTATTTTGGCAATTTTTCTACTTGTTTATCCTTATTTTTCTTGTTTGTAAAAGTTATTTGTGTATGGCAGATATAACATCTTTATCTTCAGGGACAGATTTTTTGCCAAATCTTTGTCTGCTCAAATCTTTGTCTCAGGCTTCATATAGAACCATTGTTGCTTCACAGTATTTTTATCTTAATTATTTATCTTAAAGTTTCACAGTGTCCAACTTTAATTAGATATTACTGTACTTTCTTATAAAAAATTGTTTGGTTTTTATTCTTAAACTTGTATTTCCTCTGACATACTTTTGTATATATTAAAATAGAAGTTGTAATTTATATTTATCCATTTGTGTTATCTCCATTCACTAGACATTGCATCTTTTCAGAGTTATTTTATTGAACTCTCAATTTTACATATGCTGCTGCTTCATAGATACACAGCAAAGGTCTGAATCATGTTCCAATGTCTGTCATCTGTCCCTTTGCTAACAGAGCACGGGTGACTGCAAAGGCTTGAAAGTTCACGTGGAGGAAACGGACACCCTGCTGATCTTTCATTTCCCCCCATTACCCAATTCTTTCTCCTATCTTATCTCAGACATTTTTTTCTGCAGTATGAACTTTAAGAAACTGACCTTCAACTCTTTTGAACTGCCCTTTTTAAGGAAGAATTTAGTCTCCTCCTGGTTAAATGACATGTGCACAGTAACCTATGAATGGCTGTTAAGTGGCAGTAGGAACCCAAGCCCACAACTTAGCCCCCATGTACAGTCTCCTTAAAGCTCCCCAAAAGACTGCCTGTGAGGGGTTTCAATTCTTAGAGATGAGGAAGTGAGACTAGGGGAAGGGAGCTAACTGTCTAAGATCATAAGCAGAGATTTTACTTCAACAAATTTGATGACCTTCGTTTGCAAACTTGGAAGAATTTTGCAGTGCCAGGACAAGAAATAGTATAAATTCAAATGATTCACTCCATAGATGTTTTATCTAGCTTGTACAAGACCAGGTCATAGAACTATAGACATAAATTTCAGTGTAAAATAGCTCTTGTTCCAGAGGAAGTCACAACCAGAGTAGCGGGAGCAACTTCATTGATAGCAGGAATAATAAAATAGTGCATGTCTTACAAAGATGGTGTGTACT
The DNA here is from genome assembly GCF_000260355.1 of Condylura cristata. Classification (NCBI taxonomy): domain Eukaryota; kingdom Metazoa; phylum Chordata; class Mammalia; order Eulipotyphla; family Talpidae; genus Condylura; species Condylura cristata. Next base: position 11,758,601 of record NW_004567116.1, on the reverse strand, counting down.
TAAAGTGACAGGAGCATAAAGGAGAGTCTAAAGTCCTACAGAGAGACCAAGAAAGGAAAGGATTTTTGAAATAAAAGGTTGATGAATGTTGAAAGGTGGGAAAAAGGAAGAAGACTTTCCATTGAGTAAAAATAGGCAAAAGCACATGGTGATAAATTATATGTTTATCCCAGGCTTCTAAGAGCTTAGATGTCACTTGAGTATCAAGGACCACTTGGAGTGAGGGGAGACAGTGGAAGAGGAGAAGGCTGAAAGAAGGCAATCACTAAGATGAGTCATAACATAGCACATGGACAAACGACCAAGAAGACAATCCTGATGGCTACAGATTTTTGCAGAGAAGAAAAAACATTTGCTTATTGTCAGTATTATCCCAGGTTAGTGCATCTTCCTGAACAAATAATGATGGAGATCTCAAAAGTCACTGGAAGAGTTGTTGGGAAAAGGATCAGCCATTCAAATTCAGTCACAATATGCTCCTGACGTTTATTAGATGATGACAGCTTTAGCTTATGTATCAGGTGCTATTCTTCTCTAATTTTCTCTCTATGTCCCTGCAGTCTGCTCGTTACTGCTACCTGCATAACACCAAATGGAGAAAATTATTGCTTATATATCCTTACATACTGGAACAGATTTCATTTCAAGCAGAAAGGAATGAGCACCCCAAACACAAGTGAAATTGCTAACAAGTGAAGGCATTGGTGTGTGGCCGCAGTGAGAACTGGGAATCCAATCACCCAAGCACTGCAGTGAGAACGCGAACGGGGAAGCACATTTCTGAGCTTTCCCAAATTACCTCATTTCTCTGATTACGACAGTGCTCTTGATCGTGCTTTCTTGTAGTTTTTTTTTTCCCCCATTGGAACTCAAAAAATTATCATAATCCATTTGGATTACAGTATTCAGTGCTTTCAATGTCAGCTAAAATTCCTGACTGAAGCCTAGGGACTAGCTGCAAAGAACAGAAGATTTTTCAAATCAGCACCTCGAAGCTGCACTCAGAGTTAGTTCTTCATTTAGGATGCTGATGTCAGACATCGCTGGTGAGTTGGGTGGGGGTGGGGGGGAAGACCAGTTCACATGCAAAGGTCACATATGAATATCCTAACCCATAACCCCAGCGAAGGCCACAAGCAGTGACCAGCATCCTCTGCTTAACATGCACACACTGGCCTTTAGGTGACAGAAACCTCTCAGCCTTTGCATCTTCCTGTGGAGGTCTATAAAACATGGGGAAGAGAGAAGCATCTCTGTAGTACCTTATTTGAAATAGATCCACAGAAACTGGGAGAGTTTAATGTACTATGCAGAAATAGCTAACAAGGTGGGCAATAAAGTAACAAGGTGGGCAATGAATATGCCCACACAGCAGCTGGGAAAACCATGTTGCAATTATCTGTTGAAATGTCTGTGTCCTCCAAGAAGTTTTTTCAGGTCAAAGACCATTTTGCCTTGGACACTGTCTCTCTGGCACCACACACCAACATTGTGGGCTGGCTAAGTGAAGAGATAACAAGGAGCACAGATGAACAGCGGAGAGAACCGTTCTCTTGAGTGCACTTTTCCTCTCTTTATCCAGTTTTCCCTGAGGACAGTCGGTGTTCACATAAGCAAGCAGACTGAGAGTGTTCATTTATCACAAAGAATGAGGTTTGTGGAAATTGCAGAAAGAAAGTGAGTTGTTATCTGGAACTGATTTCAGAGTAATTTTTGCAGGGAGGTTGTTGAGTCAACATTTTACCAACTACTGAGACAACAGAATGTTCTTTCCTGATGTTTTGTTGATCAACAGCAGTCTCCCATACCCAGAGAAGGCAAGAGCTGTCAGACCAGAATTCTTGCTCTCCTTAAACGTTCATTTTCTGTTGCAGCGGTGGCCTCTCAGACACTGTGACCCTCTGCCTGCTGCACAGACAGCACAGAAATGCTGATAAGACTAGAGATTCTTTCAGTTCCCTGTTACAATTGCTTCCCTCCCCTGGCTGTGCATGAGTTCTGTATCTGCTGATGTGCTCTGTGATGCTCCACATCAGAAGTCTGCCCTTGCACCACTGGAACCATTCGCCAAGAGTAGCAGTGAAACTTTAGTTAATGAGCAATAGCTATAGACCTATGAAAGCTCAACTTCCTGGCTTGGAGTTGGTGCACATTCTTAAGAGTAATTCATATTCCAGTGTTGGTCCTGAGGAGCCCTCTCAGGTCCAGACTTGCGTCCTTCTTCCTCTGCACTACTTCCCTTGCCATTCTAAAGATATTTACTTGTACACATCTTTAATAAATCGACTATCCACAGATCCTCATCTCCAAATCTGTTTCTGGAGAGCTAACCCCAGGGCAAAGGTTATGAGAAGCTTTCTTGAGGGTGAAAACCAAGTAATCACAAGGCAGGGTTTTATTTTAACTTACCAAGTTAGTAATGAACTTCTTAGCTATATTCAAATTTCCCCAGGGTGCTAAAAAAATGCAGAGAAAGGAAAGACACGATTGAAGCACCCCGAAAATGTGAGACACAGTAGTGACTTCACAATGTTCACTGTCATCTTAGGACAAACTCAAGCATCCTTGTGTGTGTGTAATACATCTGCACAATTATATGTACTATATATTATAGTGAAGAAAAATATTTTCAGGGTAAGGAAGAAGTAACTTTTCTACTCAGTCTGGCACTGCTAATAATGCTGATCTTGTGTTTAAGGGACTCCACAGAAATGATTGGTCAGGGCTGAAAAGAAATCAACTGTGATCTCCAACATGACAATCTTCAAGACATATATGACATAAAGCCACATGCAGTGTAGGCAGCTTTTTTTTTTTTTTTTTTTTTTTTAAATCTAGATTAGTGCAGAATGCTGCACTAGGGTTTTAAGCAACAATTCTTGGTACTGAATTTCCGAATCACAGTGATCAGTGTATGGGTAGCTGCAACCAGAATCTGAGGCAGAGCTCTCTGAAAGGAAATCTGATGGCATTCTGAGGCCAGATGAGCAGTTCAGATTCAGAACTAGTCTCCATCTTGTTGAACAGAGATAGGAAGCAGAGACATGGATAATGATGACTTAGACACACAATGAAATTAGTATAGAGACTGTAGTATAATATTCTTACTGTGTAGGGGTTGACGAATCCCTCCCTACTTCCCCCCAAATAAGAGTTGCTAGGGGCAGAGGTTGAAGTACTTACAGATCCAGTAACTCATCAGGGGGACTGGCAGTGGCCAGCTGCACATCATTCTAACAAGAGCTAGAATCACCTTCTCCCCTTTCCTTTTCCCTTCTCCCTCCCCATGTCTCCTCCCAATGGCTTTTCTCTCCTCCTTTCCACACCCTTATCCTTCTCTCTCCTCTCTCTCTGCTTCTTCTTCTCCTCCTCCTTCTCCTAGCTTTCAACTTGATTATAATGAGCAGCAGTATTTATTGAGGTCTGACCATCTATCTAGTATTATTACCAATATTTGGCTGTAATAATTCCAGTATTCATGTAGTCAAATGCAAAAGGTATTTAAAAATTACTAAATGAGGGCCTTCTTGATGTGTAAGAGGTTAAAGCACAGCACTAGGAAGCTATTCTCAGCCACTGCAGCATGAATTCAATCCCCCACCAAGGAGGTGACCCACACGGCACAGCAGACCTCTCCTGTCTCTCCATCTGCTCCCCTCAGCAGTGTATTTCAGTCGATCTGCCTGTTCTGCTCCCCACTCTATCTCTGGTGAACCCTCTCAACCCCCTGTATTTCTTGCTTGTACCCCAATTGCTGTATGCATAAACAAATAAATCTCTTTTTAAAAAGTACAATATTGGCCCTCCCTGGTGGCGCAGCGGGTTAAAGCACAGCCCTGAGAATCTAAAGCCGCTTCCGCATGAGTTCGATTCCCGCCTGCTCTGGAGGTGACCACATGGTGTGGCAGACTTCTCCTGACCCACCCGCTGCTCCCCTCAGCAGTGTACTTCTTTGATCTGCCTGTTCTGTTCCCCACTCTGTCTCTGGTGAAGCCTCTCACCGCCCCTGAGCCTCTGGCCTGTACTCCAGTTCTGTATGCACAAATAAATAAATCTTTAAAAAAAAAAAAAAGTACAATATTACAGAACAGAAAACTGAAGTGCTTATAGAGAACTTTATAATTTTCCCCCATTTCTAGTATTGTAATGATTGAGCCAGGAGCTTGAACCCAGGCAAGTATCAGAACCCACATAAAATGTAAAATATATTAGGGTACCAATGATTACAGTAACTAAGGTAGTGCAGTGGTTAAAGGAATTACTGAATTTGAAGAAAGGAAATAATTTCTTCTCCTGAAATTCCATTCTAAACCATCATTTCCACAACCCTTTCAGGATGCATTTATTCTATAGGTACCACTTTAACCTCTGAATGTGCTTATTTGAGGCAAAAAGTTTATGCTGAATCACCATTTCTTTATTTGCCATCTCAATTCAACTCTAGTAAATTATCTCTAAAGGAAGACATAGCATCTTCCAGTCATTGCATATTATAAAGCCTGACACGTAGTAAGGACTTAACAACATCCTGTTGACAGATTAATAGCAGATTGACAAAATCAGGGTTTTTCAACAATGGAATTTGTTGCCAAGAGGATGCCATCAAATCTCTGTTCAAAAAGATATTTTTAAATAGGATTTAATGTCAGTCGGTTCAGGTGATTTAGTGTGGTCCTACTTGAAGAGAAAGGAATGATCTCCAAAACCCCTTCCAAGTCTGTCACTTGATACCTCCATCTTCCTAAACTTTCACATTCCTTCCTTTCAGGGTGCTTGTAGCTTTAGAAAACTGAACAATCTTGTCCTAAGCGCAGTGCAATGTTTGGGATATATCATAACTTTGGGGATTGTCAGTTTGGGATATTAATTTAGGTATATAATACAATGTGTGTGTTTACCTCTCTGAGTTTCAGGGGTTTTTTGTTTTCTGTTTTTTTTTTTTTTTCATTCACAAAATGGGTCTAGTGACATTAAATTTACAGGTTTGTTCTAAGAAAATGTTGACATGTTGACAAGTTAATGTAGCTTCCAAAAACTCATAAACACTCAACAAATATTAATATTTTCTTTATTCTAGCTTAATTCTTAATAGAAACTGATCATCCCACAAGCTGTTCAATTTCAGTAGAAAATGGCTATCTAATGTGGCTGAATTTGTGAATATGCTTATATGAAATATATGAAATAGTCATATCACAAAGCTCAGTAAGGTGAATGGGAGACAGATAAATCTAGATATCAATCCAGGGCTGGCAACATTCTGATAACATAACAAATAATCCATTCCTTACAGGACTTTTCAATAATGACAAATTTAACGACCATTCAGACCGTAATTTGTTCATTTGTAGGAAATGAGTGGCTATTTATTGCAGCAGTTAAAAGAGACAAGAAATCCGTAAGCAGTAGCAACAAAGGCTATAGAAAACAAATGTTAACAACTAGTGGAAATGTTAGCGGTTACATGAATCAGTGTAGCAGCAAATAAGCAGACAGAAAGCAAAGAGAAAACTAACCAAGAGCAAGGGCATGTAAGTTCTATACCAGAATGTTTTATATGAGAATTGTAAAACTATAGAGGGCAACAAAGCACAGTAGTGAAATTAACCTATTAACATGGCTATACGTCAGTGGTTATTGCCTCTCAGAATGGGGAGAAGTCTCATTGATGAATCAAAGGATGATCAAGAACCAAGAACAAGTACAGAAGAGAATGAGAAATCCGGACAAAACAATCTCATAATCATAAGACATGCCAGGCTAACAGGTTCACCACATTATTTTAATGAAAAGTTTTTGGTACCGACAGGAAAAATACACAAGTTCTATGTGAATACTAATGTTCACTTGTTAAGGGAAGTGATCACATATTTGCAATTAAGCTAGTTAATGCACTGAGATTTATCCCATATGCTTACATTCTTCTCAATAAGTAATTTTATATATTTATTAATCTTAAAAAAAAAGCCAAGATTAGAAATCTTGTTAAAGAAGAAAATCCAGCAAAATGTGTAGTTAAAGTCTTGATTTCCAGATGGTCTGGTAGCAAATTTAAGCAATAGCCTTTATTTATATATTTTTCTATATTATAGTTTATCTTAAGTGATGATAAAGCATTTTATCAGCATAAAATATAAACTATATACAACCCTTTGCATGAGTGTGCACATAAATATACATACTATTTCATTTCAAAACAGTATTTTATGAATAAAAAATTACCTTAACATTATAGACATTAAAACAAATATGTCATTTAAGCACTGGTCACTGAGTTGCACAATAGGGCAGAAATCCAAACACTTTTGTTTTGGAATAATCAATTCCTCAGGAATTAATGTTATTATTCCCTCAAATATAATGATCTCCACATATGTAAGTTAGAAATATACATATTTAACATACATGAGAGCTTCATTTGAGGACTGTGTAATGAAAATACATTTAATATCATGTATTTGTGTTGTTTCTTGAGTTGGTATTTAACAGCAATTATAAATTTAACTTTGTGTATACAAATTAGCAGTGCAAGTGTCAATTAATTTTCATTAATAGAAACAACAGAGCTTGCACTGAGAACACCCAACTGCATTCAATTGCATTTAGTTAGCCACTGAAAATTCATCTGAAATAAGTGGCAATTTAATATCTGCAATATTAATTCTAAATTCAAATGATATACTAATTATAGACTTTTCAGACAGTTAATTACTTCAGTTTGAAACACAGAAACACAGAATTACTTTTTTTTTTTTAAAGTACTTGTTTCACTTTAAGCACTACACATGCCGAACTTGGATATGTCTCCATTTGTCAATGACCCTGTATAAATTTAGAAATGAAAGACTATAAATTAAAATATGAGTACTTCGGTGAGATGTGCTTCAAGTCACTTATGAAATGGTTAGGTAAACAGGACCTCTAACCTCATAGCCTGGTTACCTCTCTAAAACTTTAGATTCTCAGAAGCAGACAACTGTCATTCTTAACTTACTGGATCAATCTGAAACAACACAAATATGTCTCAGAACAGGTGCTCTGCTTACATAAGAAAATTGAACTATTGACATTATTCACTGGGGAATTGGTTATTTGGTGGTTAATATACATGTCTCCACCTCTAAACATTTAATTCATCACTCCATCAATAAGTACATGTCTTGGTTGTGAGATAGGAAAATGTGGAATAAAACATACTCATACTATATTAGTATAGTGAGTGATTAAATATATGTGGACAACCACCAGATCATATATAAAAATAGACTCTAGCCCACAGTTGGCAGCAACCATTGTAGGAAGCCAAAATACTATCTACAAGTCAGATTTGTAAAGCCAGGTTTATTTCTAGCATAAACCCAGAAAGTCAAACATTGGCCTGAGTAGCAATCAGCCCAGTATAGCTAAGAATTGATCAAAAGTGTACATCTTCCCTAGTACTTGCCTCCATCCTAACTAAGGACCAATTAGAGAAAGCCAAATGGACCTCCAATAAGCCTGATATGATGCCCCACTTCTAGTCAGCACACCCGCAGGCCCCCTACCAACAATCTCCAATCAAGTGTAGCTCATGCCATGCCCACTTTTCAGTACTAAGCTTCCCCATTTCTCTGTCTGCCTTTAAATATCTACTAGAAAAGTTAACTGCAAATGACACCAGCTAGTCCCCTTGTTGTGGCCAGTTCAGAATAAATAAATAGCCTTTGTTCTCAAGTGGGTGGTCTTTTGGCTTGGAATTTTGGATGATGGATTTATGCATGATTTTTTTCCTTCACATTTTATTTGTAGATTACATATATTCTAGTGAGTTGATAAATTCCCTAATTGAAAATGTAAATATTAGTTAGTCAGAGGAAATATACCCTTTCTATAAAGCATGTTCACATACCTAGGTAGATGAGTATGTCATTGGAGAGGTGTGGGCAGTTCAGAAGTTATCAATGGAAAGCTTGGATTTGTATTACAGATCTTCAGTGAGAATATTTCCTTGAAGTTTTGTATGTGATACTCTGTAATTTTCTTTCTAACTCAAGAAAAAATAACCAGACCTCTGATTATTTTCCAACACTTGATATCTGGGGTTTCAAATGTCCCTGCTAAGAACTGTTAATTTCTAGTAACAAATTGCTGACAATCAAAAGATATTACCAACATTATACTTGCAGTGCATTGAAGGCCAGCAAGGCAATCTTTCATTGTTTTGAGAATTTATTTGGTTATCCATCTTCTCATGGATTAAATTATCAATCAATAAATCACAATGTAAGTAATTAAGATTCAAATATTATACATTTATCCTATTGTTTAATTTCATGAGAAATCGATATGGCAGCTACTATTACTCTGTTTTCAAATTAAGAACTTGAGATCTGAATGAATAAGTAGCCTATCCAAGATGAAATGTCTACCACTGGTTTCACTCAGACATTTTCACTCAGACTGCACTCTTAAAGGTTCTTATAAACTCTCCCTACCCCAAGTCTCAAAAGAAAACACACATATGTGCACACACGGGTCAAACACTAACAAAAGAAGTAAATTTATCAGTCTTTCTTTTTGATCTCACAGTCTAATATTTATATTTTGTATCTCACAGTCTCAAATGTTCAGATTTAGCAAGAAACTCATTGACCTACATCTAAGAAATAAGGAATACCAGACTTTAGTAAACAAATGAAATCCATTTTGAGTAGCTTAGCATGTTAAAATACATTGCTTGTTGTAAAGTTAAAAAGGAGTTGGTTTATTTCTCATTTTTAAAATGGGCATTATAAATATCACAATATGAGCCATTCAAGATGGCTTAGAAAGAAGTGGTGACAAGTATAACCTGTAGGTTTATTAGATTTCTAAGCTCCACCTGTACAAGCTGTGTGGAATTTGACAATTAACCTCTTCGTAATGGATTTTCTATATCTGACAGGAATAATACACACCCAACCATTCTCTTGGCTTTTTACCATTTGTAAAAGAAATAATACAGTTAAACACAGTTTTCAATGAATGGAAATAACTTGAATCATTCACATCAAAATTTATCTAGTTCTAGGAAAAAATTCTAGGAAAAAAAAAAAACTGCCAAGATTGCTCCATTTCCTGTATCTCTGTAAAGTCACTCTAAACAGGTTTCCAAAGAAAGGATGCCATTGTGGTAGAGGAGGAAGCGAGAGGAGTGAGGCAGATGAAAAAGAAATAAAGTGGGGGATGAAATTTGAGGGGAAATAGAGAAGACCAACATGTCGAGTATTAATAGCTTTCCCCCCAGTTCATAACACAGTTTCCCAACCCCTTAGCTTTCTTCATAAACTTCAAAAGTTCTCCCAATAGTCTGCATTTTGATGGTGTCCGATTTAATTCTTTTTTCTTTAGAAAGGCAGATCATTGATTGTTTTTTGATGTAATTAGAAGCTGTACTTTAATTAAATGGACAATGAAACAAATGCATTTAAAGTTCTTGACTTTGTAGGCAAGGTAAAATACAAATTTAAAACAAAATGGTTAGAAGTAGCAAGACAGGTTATAGATGGAACTGGTACCATATTGTATTCAGTAAATAATCAAAAGAGGCACAACAAAGTTCTTTCCAACTCTATACCTAAGTAGAGAAACTGCATAAGCAAGACCTGTAACAGGAGAGGAGAGGCAGGAAGAGGAGACGGACTGAAAACTGCCTAAGAAGCTAGAATCAAAGTTCTAATCTCCTATCAATAAGTTTCACTATCTTTGATTTCAGAAAGTGACTTGATTTCTCCAATCCTCAGTTTTCTTGCATGCATATGGTGACCCATAAAGCCAGTGTTACAAGTTTGTTTTGTAAATAAAAGGTCTCTGTCTTAGTTACTCAGAACATACTAAAATACTGCCTAAAGAGTACCTAAAACAATACAAAGGTACAGTACCAAAGGATGATGCCAAGGGTGGGAACAGGTCACTCTCTACAGGTTCTCACACATGCTCAGTTGCAAGACACCATGCAGACGCAGGGCTTGACGATGGGGTTTATTTGACAAGTAGGAAACTGGAAAAAGAAAAGAGGTTCTACGTGGATGTTTCATGCCCAGCAGTTCCAAACAAAGTCTGCTCATGCCAGATGGCACTGGACCACCAAGTTGGGCTTGGAGAGCTGGTGGTACAATGCTCAGCAGTGCACCAGGGTCTAACTCATAGTGGCAGTTGGAGGTACTCACAGGTGGCGTCACTGAGGTGACACTGAAGCAGCCCACAGCCTCACGACCAGGCTGGACAGCAGTGCACTGGATGCTGGGCCAGACCATGAATGACTCAACAATACCAAGAGGTAGTGGCAGAGAGCCAGAGGCAGGGACAGCTCTCAAAGATGAAAGAGTGCTGCTCACTTATCAGTAGTGTGCTCAGCACCAGTCACCACAGGTTGGTGTCAGAGACACAGTTCTACAACAATTTGTGATATACTGATGTGAATGGACAGCCGACAACTCTTTGAGACACCAGAATGAAGTGCTCCTTATAGGCCCTGTCGGAAGGGCCAGAAGCAGATGCAATGGCTGGGTCTCAGTTAAGAACATTGGAGGTCTGGCAGTCTAGGAGATCTGCTGAATCCCACAGAGGTCGTCTGCTAAATGCTTCTCTCTTTGGAGGCTGGCTGCTGACCCAAGCCGGCCTGAGCAGCCGTATATGCTCTTCCAAGAGTCCCACCTTGTGAGCTTGATTGGACTATTTTCAATACTAAGTATATGATTGATCAGGCTAGCATGAATCAGCTCACTGCCAGTATCGATCTGCATAATTAGCTCAAGCCTTTGACTGACAGCTGGAGAGCTGGAACCTGAGAAGTCTATTTATGATCCTGGTGCCAGAAACAAGAAGGAAAAATAGTACAGACTGACCAGTGCTGAAGGTAGGCTAGAAGACTTGAGTTTTAATACCAAGTATTAGAGATACAGAGGTTCAGTATCTAATATACAAACTTTACACCTTTGCTTTGGATATTCCATCGATTGTTATCTCTCCTCATGAAAATCTTTGTACTAGTGAAGGTTGTTATATAATAAAGTACCATATAAAGTACCATAGGTTGGGTGACTCAAAACAATGAAAAATTCTTTTCTTAAAGTTACAGAATCTGGAAACCCAATATAAAGGCCCAACCGATATGGTTGTTTTTTCCTATGGCTTCTCACCTTGATTTGCAAATGGTCACCTTCTACTCTATACTCCCATTTCCTTTCATCTGTGTGCACACATCCTGACATCTCTGCCTCTTCATATAAAGATGCCAGTTATATTGGATTAGGGTCACATCTTCAAACACAGTGATAGGGAGCCAGATGCCAATACATGGATTCTTGCTGAACACAAAGCATAACACATGTTCAAACTAATCATGTCAATAGAGATGTTCTTGTGTTGGCTTTTAGAGATTCTTCTACATGTTCATGAAGAACATGTGGTTTTAAGACAAATCTTTTCAGGTCAATTTCATTTTTCAAGTCCTATTTTCAAAATTCTTTTTGTTAACATGCCCTCAGACTATGTACTCTTAACAAAAATTTCAAATGATTGATTGAAACCATTGGATTAAAAAATTATTCCCATGCCAAAGGCAGTGAAATACCATTTGGATGCTATTATTGATAGTGTCTTCCTTAATAAATGTACAGGTTATTTTTACTTTTTCAGGGAATTTTTGATGAACATGAAATATTCATAGAGGACAGATAATATTTAAATGACATCGTTAAATAATTAAAAATGTGAAGATCTCCACTGGGAATTACTACATTAAGACTATGAATACATTCTCATTATCTGTTCTCAATTTCTGAGATATTGTGGAATAAAAGGAACTTTTAAGTAATTTTTCTATGCCATTATTAAGAGAATGGAAACCTACCTTTAAAAAGACTTAAACTTTGCATTAGTTTTGCAGCAAAATGATTATTAAAATGTTCTTGGACAAATTTAGAAACCTAAAAATCAAGTGCAATATATAATAAAGGATATAACAAATGCTAGCAGTTCCAAGTATCAGTGTGACTGAGTACAAGTAAAAGCTTTTTAGCATCCAAAGAATTGAGTTTAATCTTAGATATTATACTTGCTAAACACAAATTCTCTCTTTTTTCCATATTTCTTTTAAATCAATTCACAATCGGCTTATGGATGTATTGATGTTATACTGGGGGAAAAAATGTAAGATTTGCATGCACTTGATTCTCTCATTTATTTATTTCAATGTGTTTATGAGGGAGAGATAATTATTTTACAGATGCAGAAACTTAAGCTAGTAATGGTTAAATGAATTGACTAAGATCATACAAATACTAAATGCAGATATCAGTTACCGAAAAACTCAGGCCTAATCATAAACATTATCACCTTCTCTTAAAATAATGTCAACATCATACACTACTTCCTTGTGGGGATGTTGAAATTAATTAAAACAGTAAAAGTTAAGATACTTCACAAATTAACAAATATTCAAAATTTAATTGCACATAATTTTATACTATGCACAAACTATTGAAACAGTTTTTCTGTTTACTAGTTAAAGTTATAATTATTCCTATATATTTTGTTATTATTTAACTATACATGTATTATATACATCACTATATGTGGTATGTATCACTATATATTGTATATTATATATATGCATTACTTTAGGTATATATATTAATTATACCTATATATTTTAAGTATATATATGTGTGTGTGTGTGTGTACACACACACATATACACACATATTATTTGCCCATTGTTTTGAGACAGAAAAAACTACCATGGATATATTTAAAAAGGGAATAATAGTACAGAATTGTTAATCTGACAAGTGAAATGAATGTTATTTACTAAAGTTACTGTGTATTCATGGTTAAGCATCATACTGTGAAAAATACAAAGATTTCTTGAACAATATATGACATGTGTTTTCCTACGTTTAAGTTTAAACTATGAACAAGGCATTTTGAAATAGTCCACATTGATCCTCCCAAGTGATCAAATCACCACGTCAGTGTTCCTCTTGGCACATGACCCCAGAAAATTCTGTTCCAGGTAAGTGAATCCAGACTCTCAATCTCTGAACTAGACCATCTTTCCAGTTTTCAGAGTGATTATCTTGTGACTACAAATCACTTGTGCCGCTAAGAAAAGTCATTGGTTTTTAATTTGTCCAGATTTGTCTTGTAAGGACAAGGGTGATAACTCCCAAGTCTTTCACATTTTACAGCTGAAACTGGAAGCTAAGGCATATATTTTTTATTAACCTTATTATTCACATAAGACCTGGCTGAGTACATATTGGAATCCACTGTCTTCTATTTGCAAATGTGTTTCTTCCATTGGGCAAACAATCCTGGTTAAGCCATTTAATATATTTTGTTTTGTTTTCATCTATGAAATGACTTTTGCAGTTACTATAAAATCTAAGTCACTAAAGGAACTGATAAATGAAGACGGGAAAGAAGAAATGAGTGGGTACTGTTGCATTAGAAGAAATTTAAGGTGAACATGGCATTTAAGGCCTGATGATCCATGGCTTAATATATATTCTAGTTTCATGCAAGTTAGGCAAATGGCTTTCAATGAAGGGTTTTTGTTTGTTTGTTTCCTATAAGTTAGTAAATAAATAAGAATTGGTAACTTTCGTGACAACCAAATTTCCAGGCATCAGCATGCCCAGAAGTCTCAAATATGTTTTCAAAAGAATAACTTCCTTTAAATTACTGTTTTCCAATAATGCATTTTAGATTTCCAAATAAGCATGCAAGATTTACTCTGTCAAAACAAACAGCACTGCTACCTAACCATATTTCAGATGGACAAATAGTTTTCTTTTATAGAAAATATACTCTAAGGTAAATATAAAGCTATGGTTCTCACTGCAAACAGATAAATCTGCTATTGAGATACTATAAATATTAATCTAAAATATATCCATAACAAGAGCTAGGAGCTAGTATTCCTACATTTCATTTCCCAAAATCCATATCAAACTGCTCCTGAATTTGACATATGACCCTTAATTGTGTCAACAACAAGCATTATCGAACACTACTATGTGCCAGATTATATCCAATAATTTACATGGCATTCATTGTCTATCATCTTCTAGGAGTTTAAAGTCTATTGAACAGGCTATTCATTAATTTATTCAGTACATTAATTTATTGCGTCAGGCACTGTTCCAGGCACCAGGATGCAATGATGAGTGGATGTCCCAAAGACAGTTTCCCATTACCGTTGTGGATTGGAAAACAAAGTTTCACGGAATAAGCTAAAAGGTACAGGAGCCATTATGTACACAATATATTTATGTTTTCTAGTGTTTCATATTTTATCTTCTGTTCTCTAATGTTTCATATTTTATCTTCTAACATCTTTGGAGGAATAAAGTGTTAGGAAGCAGGTCTGTAATCTACCCCACTCTAAATGGTAGAAGGCAGTTGACTGTGAGTCTAGCTTCTAGGATGTGTCCTACAGCAGACACAATAACGGCAGAAGGACACTGGCTGGCAGAAGTCCTTCCTGTGGATGTTTTTAAAGGATATAGCTGGTCCATCTAGGCTTACTTACCAAAGCACATCTGGAATTAATGAATTAGGGAAACTGTCTTCATGGAAAATGTAATGTAAACTGAGTTTGTGAGGAAATGCTTCACATTTAGGAGAGCCCTCTTCTGAGGAAGTGAAACAAACCACATGCATTGCTTAAGAATCTCATGCTATACTGAGTTATAACTGCTTTGAAGGGACAAACAAGGATCTAAAAGAGGATGGTCCTAGGCATTTTTCCTATGTGAATCGACATCCTTGAGATTGCTAGTAAAGCTTTACATTGGATAAAACTTTTGACTTATATGGGCCTGATATTACTGATTCTCTGCATTATTACAATTGTGTTCTTAAAAATCTCCGTATCATCTATGCCACCAAGAACAATTTATATTATGTTTGTAATTAATCAGTGTGTATGAAAAAATCCACATCTTTGTTTAATATGCTATTTTGAAGCTGTGCAAATTTACCATTCCTTGATAATGTCTATGGTCTAGCCAAATGCATAGGTACTCAAAAAACAAATTCAGCATATTTATTATGCTTATTTTTTTCTCACAAATTCTGGGAACAAATAAACCTACTATTTAGTATGTTTAATAAGTAAAGCAATCTAAACAGCTTCACAGCTATTATATATTTGCCATATTTCTCTCTTGGATTCCTTAGAAAACGTTTTGATTGACACTTGTTATGCTCTCTGAAGAGATCACAACCAGAACAAAGAAATTTATTGAATCTTGTGTATTGCTTTACCCTTTTATTTCTACTACTTGGTTTTTTATTTCCATTTTTCTATATGTTCTTGTCAAAAAA
Source organism: Condylura cristata (assembly GCF_000260355.1). Lineage (NCBI taxonomy): Eukaryota > Metazoa > Chordata > Mammalia > Eulipotyphla > Talpidae > Condylura > Condylura cristata. Next base: position 11,743,247 of record NW_004567116.1, on the reverse strand, counting down.
GGGAAGGAAGGAAGGAAGGAGGGGAGGATGGAGGGGAAGAGAGAAGGGAGGAGACAAGGAGGGAGAAAGGGAGGGAGGGAGAGAGGAAGGAAGGAACAGTAGCCATGGCCTGCTGATTAAATAATCAGGAATGCCTTTAATTAATATGGAAAAAATATTACCTACTTGTGTTGAAAATTTTTAGACTGCTTTTCCACATCCTGCAAAGATGTTAATTAATCCCCTCCCTCACAAAGAGGTTATAACTCACATTTCAAGCTAATTAAACCTGGGGAACATATTACCTTGTTATAATACAGCTTATCATGCACACATAACTTATCCTTTACCTGTGACACTGGTATTATTACCTTACCAATTATGTTGTATTTTATTCTCTCTAGATCACCTACAACAACTGGAACAGTTCTCACCAACACAACAGTAGTCAGGAAATGGTGATGAGATTTTTGGTGAAAGTAAGAAAGATGGAACTTAAGATAATTTTAAGGAATTTCTCATGCTCTAGTCTAAGTCTCAGCTTGTTTACTGCCAATATGTCTGAAGCTTTTGTAGCTGCTGATTTTAAGCAGTGAAAACCTATCCCAACCACATAAAAGGCATTAGAATTTAGAACATACTGACTAGGTTTTATGGTTAACCAGTATTTACTTACTTTTAGATGGGATTCTCTTTCCTCCCCTTGACACAGTCTGGTAAGACTATTAATCAAGGCATCAAGTACACCTTTGCAGAGAGAGCAGACAAGCTGCCCAAAGAAGACCAAGCAGAACCTTCCTCTATAGCACATGGATTGTGAGAGATAACGAAGTAAACTTAAAACAGTAAGAAATAATTTCCTCCAGGAATGTTCTTGAGCTGCATAAGTGGTAGTGATTTTGAGACTTTCCATGTTATTTTATCAGTTTGCTTCTTCAGTTTTCCTATTTCTGTGACCACCTTCAAGTGTAACAAATTAGTATTTCCCTTTAGGTTTATTTGACCTACATCAAAAATACCTTAATGAAGATGAATGCAAGATCTAGGTACTTGCTACTATGTGACCATCAGCAAATTGCTTGGTATCATGACCTGAGCTTTTTACTTGTCAAACGAGAAAAACGTGATAGAAAGCTCAAAGAATTTTTGGGGCTATAAATGAGATTACATAGAGTACACCTGTTTTACAAATTATATTCAATATGAAATTAATATGCCTGAGAATAATAGTCATTCTATATGTTCTTGTTTTACAAAATAAGACTATAAAGATGATAGTTGTATATAAACAATATTACATATAATATATAGAGTCTGTACATGTGTGCATATATTTAAATCTCTCTTATATCTCTCTATATCTGTCTACTACCTATCTATCTATACTACTTAAGAAAAAGAACATACATGCAAAATAAGTAGAAGCTCAGAAGCAAAGCAACAAGACCTCTAGTGATGGTTAAGAGAAAATAGAAGGTGTGAACAAATTACAAGGGGATAATTCAGACTACTGACATGGTTAACTTTCTTCCCTCTAGGTGAACGTGTTTCTGAGGGAACATGGAATAGCTATCATGATGATCGCCCTGCTTGCCAAATTGTAATGTAGAAAAACCCTAAGGTTAGAAATTTAAAACTCAGGTCAGTGGCTTCAAAAAATGATAAATAGGTAAGAACAAGATTGCTGTAATGTTTCTAACATGGGATTAGAATGCGGCCAATGTGACTGTGCACATTTTTGTCATCGGAGACATGCTATTAACTCTCGCCTTGTAGTTTTAGCGTTTAAGAGAAGAGCAGACTCCCACTCAACTGTGTCTATATTTAGGATGTTTATAAGCAAAAAAGGATGGTCTACTTGGAGCATGGTGTTCTTGGGCTGTAGATAACTTCCTGTTCTCCATTAGGGGATGATATTAGAATAACTTAGATATTCTTGGAAGAGTTTTACTGCTGTCACCCAGGTGACTGGAAATCTGACTGCAGTGAAAGGGAAACAAATATTTGTGTTTCCTGTCCTGGATGCTAGAGTTTGCACTTTGAGTTTACAAGCTTTGCCTCATCCATCCCTTTATGATATCCCTGTGGAGTTCACGTATTTACAGCTCCTTTTATGGACAAACTGCATGATAACACCACGCAGGGGTCTCTAGCACAACTGTGGCGGTGCAAACGGCATCTCAGCACTGTTTTCTAACAAGTGTTGCTCTGCAGTGTGGCAAAACACACACTCTCTGGGTCCCTCCCTGGTGGCCCAACAGGTTAAGCACAGCACTGTGAGGCTACTGCAGCCTGCATGGGGGAACTCAATCCCCACCATAGAGGAGACACTCATTGAGCTGTTAAAAGACCTCTCATGTCTCTACTGCTGCTTCCCTCAGCAGTGTGTTTTGGTACATCTGCCTGTTCTGTTCCCCACTCTGTCTCTGGTGAATCCTCTCACCACCCCCACACCTCTAGCCTGTACCCCAGTTATGCATGCATGGATAGATAAATCTGTAAGCACACACACTCACACACTCTCTGAAGACAGGTCAGTTAAGCTTCTGCTGTCCTTCTCTACCAGCGTTTCCCCTCTGATGGCCATTGTGAAATGCATCTGACTCCCCTAGACCCAGGATAAACGGGCAGGTGCTGCTCACCACCTAAAGGAAACTATGGAATGAATATGAAATTCCCTTTTGCTGAGAGGAAAAGAAATATTTTCTTTATAAGTGAAAACTTTTCATTGTTATGTGTGTTTTTATTGTATAAATGACAAAATTGTTCAGATGTTGAGCATACTGATAACAGAACTAAAAAGTGGTAAAGTATTTTTGCAATGTAATTAACTTAACACATTTATCAAATGAGTACTTTGTTGCAGGAACTGTGAAGCAACTGGAGATATATAATGACTAACAGGACATTCCCCACATGCAAGGAACTTCCACAGTGCCATTATTATCACTATCTGTGAGTATACTACTGGCTATATTTCCACTATTTTTTTTTTCCGTTGGTCCCTATAGCACTGGATTTGAAGTTACAGAGATGCAGCCTATTTATTTTCTTTTTCTTCATTTTGGTACTTGTCCCCCTCAACCACATTTATGTTGGTGGCTTCCAAATGTAAATTCCAGTCTACCTTGAGAGCTCTCATCTGGTGTTTACAAGGTTCTTGCTCAGTCACTCGGTAGGCTGCTGATCACTCACTCAACCTTCTCCAAATGCAGCCATGTCATTTCCTTCTTTCCAAGAAAAGGTAGTCAACCAGAAAAATTAGGAATCTTGTTGTCACCTAAACAAACTTCCAGGTTCAGTGAATTATATTCTCTCCATATGTCCTTTTCAGTCTCTCTTACCCTGGATTCCCCATACCAAACTATTATATATCTCAATGTGTTTGCATTGTGACTAGTTAGTCCTATTTATGTCAACTGTGCTCAAAAACACTGGAGCTCAAGAAAATGTACTCAGACTCCACAGTCTCCTGTGGAAAGTCACCCAACATCCAGACTAACTTCTCATCTGGTTTATCTTCCTTGATGACTTGTGTACAGAACACTGTACACACCACTGTTCCTCCACTTACATCCTCCCCCTCATCACACACACTTGCCACTCCCTGCTCATCCATCAGGATGGACCTCAAATTAATCTGTATTTCCATTAAGCATTTTTGAGTCTTCCCAAATAGAAGAAAACTTTTATCTTTGATTCCAAGAAACCTTTGCCTATATCGTGTTTATGTTTCTTCAAACTTTTAACATGAAATTAAAGGTGTTTAAATGTCACACCTCTCAGCAGATGTGCATTTGAAGCAAAGTATGTATAATTCATCACTATATCTACATACACCTGTATACCTCCATCTCAAGTATATAGAAAATTGCATAAATCACAAGTGAACATCTGGATAAATACATGCTCACAAAACTGCCATGCCCAGGCACCTAGAATCTAGATCAAGAAGCAAAGAAATTAGCAGCACAGCACAAGTCACCTCATGTTCCGTTTTAGTCTCAATCCCCAGCCCCAAGGAAATCTCTAGTCCTGATTTATTCATTTTAGCCTAAAGTTAAACTTTATACAAATAAGATCAAGGGGGTGCGCTATTTTGTATCTGCCTTCCTTAAGGCAGATTTACATGCACAGGTTTCATCTTGTTGTTTCGTGTAGTTGGTGAGAGTTTATACAATCTCATTACTATTTTATTGCATAAAAGAATTCCATTTTGTTACCCTTTCATCTATAGATGCACAAATGACTTGTTTCCAGATGAAGGTGATGACAAATAGTGCTGCTTTCTTGGGTGGGTCTCTAGGTGCACATGTATAACACATTTCCATTGCCTTTGTAGAGTCCAGTATGCTTTGGTGTTCCTTATAGCATGTAATTGAATGCTCTGTTGTCTGAAAAATGAATAAACACATATGCCATGCATTTTTCTCGTGAATTGATTCTAAGTGGTTCATGGACCATGCATTTTTACATCTATGGGCATCCATGCTTTGTTCAGAATTAAATGTGTAAGCAAAATGGATGCCATATTATTTTTCCTAGTCTCTCTAAGTTTAAGGAATTTTATTACTTAGAATTTGTGAAACACTAAAGGATGAAGTTTTAATCATACTTGTACTTAAGAAAAAGCAAAGCATGCATGAAATTTTCAGTAAGTGGCAGATGTGGCACCCACTTTGCGAAGAATGCAGGAGAGAGGGATTGGGATGAAGATAATTCCAATGAAGGTTCTGTCAAAATCATGAATAAAAGAAATAAAATTAGCATTTAGAATAAGATAAGTCTTTATGTTGCATATTAATAACCTAGAAAGAACTTTTATGTAAGTGTTTATTTGCTCTCTCAAATCTCTAGAAAAATGATTCTGTAACAGGGTGATCCCCAGGAAAAAGGGAGGTTCCAGGCTCCCTTTGTCCCACCCAAAGGAGGGTAGAGCTGAGCAGGGAAATGAAGAATCTGGAGAGGAGACTGGGGAGGAAGGAAGCAGGACGGAGAGCCAGAAGGAGACCTAAGGGAGCCACATGGAACAGAGACATGTGAAGAAGCTATGTTTGGTCCTGGACTGAGTGAAACAGACATGGGTGAGAGACCCATGGGGAGGTTCACTATGGCAGCTTTTACCTTGATTTTGATGTTGCTCTTTTTCTCCCAAACTTGTCTGCCCATTTCTGACCCTTTTCTATGAGTCCCTGCCGGAAGGTGCTTTAAACTTGTGGTGACTTGTGGCAGGCTTTCGGGCCTTGCTTTGGGTCAGTCCCATATGGGTAGACTTTTACCCATCAGGGGATGGGTAATTTCAGGTGCTTGATTTGGAAACTAAATTGTTTGTCTTTTCTGTCTTGCACACAAATTGTATTAAAGTTTCTTTCCATTAAAGTTCTCAATGTTTTCTCTTGATGTGGTAGATGGCAGAACAGATTTGAGCAGTAAGGGTTTGGGGGCTCTGGGGTGCCCCTCTCCTTGCCATGTAACAGATTTGGTGACCCAAATGGGACAGAGACATCCACAGTTAGTCAGCTCCATGGGGAAAGTTGGTTTCCCCACGGCACTAGCTACCATAAGTGCAAGAGTGTTTTTCTTTCTGTGGTGTTCTTACTTCCTCTCCCTTCCTCTATCACTTTTTCCTTTTGCCTCCCCCCCCATTGCCCCCCTACAATCCCTTCCTTATCCTCTTTCTTTTAAGATCTTCCTCCCTACTGTTACACTTAACTCACAGATTTGCATAAAAGAACGTCTTTGAAAAGTGCAGGAACATTTTTTATTTGATTTGAGAACAGAGAAATGCTACCTGGAAGAAAAAGCTCAGCCATGCAGTGAGTGGCCAGAGCTCAATCCAGTGGACACATTAGGAAGCCATGTAAAATGGCTCAGAATTAATATGCTAACCTGAGAATCATGATACTTTTCACAGGGAGGGGGCTAATTCTCTAGCACTTCAAATCTTCCTGCACCTGTGCCCCATTGCATTCTGAGCTCCAGAAAATGGACCCAGCACAGAGGCAGATGCTAACAGCTGGAAGTCAGCCAGGTCACATCAAATAGAATGGCCTGAAAGAACATGGACAGAATGCAGACAGTAAGTAGTCTTTCTTTCTCACTCTAGTTCTTGTTTTTTCTAGGTCTCCTTCCTTCTTTAGAAACCAAAGGCCCCATAAAAGACTTTGTCGATTCTCCTTAACATCTGCATAGGGAACTTTAAAAATCAATTTAAAATGGAAGACATCTAGCGACAGAAAATTAAAAGCTTAGGAAAAGAAACCTGAATGTGAGTTGGGGTTAGCAGCCAAGGCTGTGGCACATATTTGCATGAAACAACATGGGTAAATGTGCAATGCTTTATATTATCTATGGCAGAACAAAAACAAATCCATTGCCTAGGAAAAAACAGTTTTAACTGATGCCCACAGCACAGGGACTTTCTAGATCAGCCCCTTCTTCCTAAAGGGAGCATTAGGCAATATACACAACAGTGCCATTTTCAATCCGCCAAGAAGAAGATGTATACAATTGGAGGAGATCAACTTTAAGACTTTCAGAACAGGAGACTGCCACATTCTTTTCATGAACAAGTCCACATGAAATAAACCATACTTCCTTTGAAAACCATTCTCCAGTTTCAGAATATCAAAACAATAACTTCAGGAAACAGCTGTCAAAACCAGGAATTGTTTTGTCTAATGCCATCCTAAAGAAGATGCTTCAAGAAACCAGCAAGCATTTCGATGACACGTGACCTTTGAATAGCCTGTGGAGAAGGCTTAGAGGTCACCAAGCCAAGTATTGAGGGAAGCAAAATGCAAGACTCATATTTATCGCTGCTGTCACCAACTGCTATGGAAGGATGACAGCTGCAGGGACTGCCATCATGTTGGGCTCTAGGGCTTGAGAAAGAAACAGCTGGCAGCCATCCACCCCAGATGGAGTAACACAATTCCTCCAGCAAGAAGGTCTGGTAGCCACACTGCTTAATTAGGCCAATAATAAAATCTTGGTCCAACAGGAGTTTCATCGCTGATATGGAAATCCTCCCCATCATCCTGACCCTCTTGCTTCTAAAGTTGTTATCAAGATGCTCTGCATTTTTTTTTGATTGATTCCAATTAACAATATCCTATGCTGACCTGTTTAAGCTTTGATTCCCCTATTTTTAAACATGACTCTGTGGTACACAGGAGTATTGTCTTCTCCTAAAGATACAGTTTTCCTTAATGACTATGTCTTGAAGTTCACATATTATAAATTGGAAGATTTGAGTTGTTTTCCCTTTCCTTAACCTTAGAAAGTCACAGAATATGCTCTCCCAGTATCAGTCGGAATAGGTAGGATAAAACACAGTAACAGATTCTGAAATTTCAGGATGTAACATGAAAGTTTACTTCATACTCAATAAAGCAGGTCATGAGAAGGTCAAGTGACTTTTCTCAACTCAGCTGCACCTGTATGGTGGCTGCACCAGCTTGTGTGTGGTAGAAATCACTTTAGCATCTTTCAGTGCACATGGAAAGAAAGAACTGATGAGAGGAAAACTCACCATGTACCTTCTTACCTCAGTCACAAAGTGACATGATAGTATGCTTCCATTTCACTAGTCATAGCTCAGTCATGTGACTCCAACCGGAACAAAGTGTGACTTCAGGATATAAACTTCTAGGGCTTCTAAGAGCAGGAAATAGGACTGTTGACGATCTATCACCACTCGATATTTGTATCCACAATTATATTCATTTTATCCTTTCTTTAATACATAGAATATGCTTCTTCCTAAGGTCCAGTTACCACTTAGTGACAATTTCTAGCTCAAATTAGGTTCTCCAGGTGAGTTCCAGTTCTCTACATCAAACCAAGATGTGGCACTTTACACTCAAATATATGAGTGCAAATATATGTCTAACATATGACTAAAATGTTCTTCAGCATTTCATAGTTGGAGAATGGAAAGGACACATCCATTCAAAAAGGAAGGGGCAGGGAAAGAACAAGAAACATAAAACAGTCTCTGGTCCAAAGCATTTGGAAATTCAGGAAACTAGGCACTGGGAATTATCCTTGTCTAGGAGGTAGTGGCAACTTAATGAACAAATTCTATTCTATTGGAAGGATAATGTTTAGTTACAGCTCTCCATGGCTTCAAGTTCCTTTCTTGGGAAGTATTCTTTTACCCATTATCGTAAATGGTCACATCTTAAATAAGGATTAGTGAGTATGACCTGCTTAACGATCTATGTTTGAAGGCTGATGATTGTAGGAAACTAAGGGACTGGGAGATGCTTGAGAAGCTGGAACACCACTAACCATTTTTAGCTCAATCTTGAGGTTTCTGAAATATTTTTTTCCAAACCTAGAAAGCTTACATGTTGTCTTTTTCTAGTCAGTTCAGGGCTCCAAATTAAGAAACACACCCAGGGCCCTCCCTGGTGGCGCAGCAGGTTAAAGAACAGCATGAAGAAGCTAAAGCCACTGCAGCATGAGTTTGATTCCCGCCTGCCCCGGAGGTGACTCACATGGTGTTGCAGACCTCTCCTGACCTTCCCACTGCTCCCCTTAGCAGTGTGCTTTGTCAGTCAGCCTGTTCTGCTCCCCACTCTGTCTCTAGTGAATCCTCTCACCACCCTGTAGGTCTGGCCTGTACCCCAGTTCTGTATGTATAAATAAATAAATCTTAAAAAAAAACACACACACACCCAAAATTCCGTTAAGAAATAATTAATGAGCTGTGATCGTATATATTAACTATTAATTTGATGCTCTCTGAAATATTATGAATAAGCACCACATATACCACTCTCTGTGCCTTCACTTTGAAGTAAGAGTCAGACATAGATAGCAACACTCAAAAACATTGTTAAACCCATTTCTTCCCACTTGGAGCCTAGAAAGAAGCTTCAGTGAATTTACATGACACAAAAATTGTGAAATCTTATTCTATTTCACTTCTTCTAAAAATTATCTAATCTGTCCTTATCTCTTCTTTAAAATGTTTTGCCAGATGCAGTCAATATTAATTCTACGATTTTTCTTTCATGTATCTTCTACTCATTTTATTAAGTCAATTAGGTAAGTCATCTGCCTTCACAGTATTACAAGGTGACAACTTTCCAAATATTTCCCCCAATATAACATGAGTCACCTACCAAACTCCCAGCAGCATATTCTCCCTCCTTACTTTCCTATTGCCAAGACAGTAACAAACATTTGTGGAATTTAGCATGATATCAATTCATCTCAGCCTTAATACTGAACCTACCGGCTACAGAACAAGTATTCAGACTCACAATGTCTTAATGTAATATAGATTTCATTCTTACTGCTTTCCTTTGTGAATACTTCTTACCGCTTTCCAAGTGGTGACTCGTAGACCTTGTATTCTTCTATTACCTGTCTCTCTCATATTGGAATACTTTTTCAACCACAAATCTGGGAAGAAAGGTAATGAGCCAAGGACTTTTCAGTTATTTTATAAATTCAGGTCTAGACATAGCCTATATCATTTCTGTCCATATAAACTTGAGCATAATTAATCATATGATTCCTACCTACTTTCCAAAGAGGTTGGAAAATCTAGTCTTCTCTACTCCAGGAAAAGAATGTGAAATTGATCAGAATCTCCCAGTTTCTGCTCAGTTCAGCTTTCTGTCCACAAAAATCTGCCCCAATATTCTCTACACATAACCCCCATATGTGTATGTGTGTTTGTGTGTGTGTGTGTATACATTGCTTCCATAATTTAATCAGACTTTTTGCTTACAACTCCTATTAATTCAATTTCCTGGGTTCATTGAGCTCTTGATTACTAGACTAAGAGCTCCCTTCACTTTTCCCCAATAATGTTCCCCTTTCACTAATTCTCCCATCATTCAGTTTAGGTTCTTTGGTTCAGTATTTCAGAAAGAGTGTTAACCAAACCGAACTTTCCTGTCTATTTTTCATTAAGACCATTTTGAAAAATGCTAACCTCGAATGAAATTATATATTCCTTGGAGAGCACCACACAAAAAAAGAAGTTGAGGCTACAATGATCTTCACATTAAAAAAAAAAGCTCTAATATTTGGTTGAAATTATATATTTATGTATTTCTCTGTTAAGCAGATCTTTCCACTTTCTACAATTATTTTAAACTTTTGTGGTGTTCTCCACCAAACTCTGACCAGCTTCTCACCTCACACTCATGGCCTAAAACAAAGAGAAATGTAACAAGACTGGGATCTTTCCTTTGTAATCTCACTCAGGCTCGCAAGACAACCTCCTCACCTCTCCCTTATAATTGAAGAAGTTTCCTTCAACAGACTATTCAGGCCTGCTTCACTCTCCAGTCTCATGACTTCATAGACAACTAATCTGTTCTTCATTCTTCCCCTATATTATTTTTCTTACCCTTAATACTACATTTTTCTCAGTAACATTTAATTCCTCATGAGTTTGTCTTATCTGAAAATGCAGTAAACAAATTAAACATTCTCATTTATAACCACAGCTTCAGCCCCTATCTTTATGCTGATGACAGCTAATTCTCCTCTGGGCCTTAGTACATAGCTCTCTGGCTACCCTCTTGACAATTACAAAGAGGTATTCTGCACTCCTTGTGGCTCCCCTCCCCCCGACCCCTGCCACCCCATTTCTCTCACTGCTAATCTATGTCAACTACATGGAGACCATCTTTGACCTTCCCTTTCCACCTCCACTTACAAATCCTGAACACCACATCTCCTAAATATGCCTTGGCTACATACACTTAAAACTTATGTCTCCATTATACTACCACCATCCCGGCCCAAATAGCATCATATCTTACATGACTATCAAAACACTCACTTCCTCTTCCCTGTTTTTAATTTCTACTTAACCCACTGACTTAATTATCTGCCCTGCCACAGGAGTGGTTGTTCCTGAATGCCAGTCTGGTAATACAACACATACTTGCATGAAAACTTTCAATGGATTCTTTTTTGGGCTTTGCTCTTGGGGTACAAGTATAATAATTAATGTCATTACCATGATCTAGGTACTAAATACTCATCAGTTTCATCCCACACCATGACTCCCTCAGCTTTCAAAGCTCTAGCTACATTGGCCTTCTTTTTAATCTTCAAGGGAAACAAGCTCTTTCTCACCACAGGACATTATACATGCTGCTATAGCTTTTCATACCACCTTTCATAATCATTTTTCACCATTTTGTTCTTATCTCTTTAGCTATCAGATCAAACACTGTTTCCCAGGAGAGCCTTTCCTGACATGTCAGAGTAGGTCAAACACCTCTTTCATATGAACATTGCCTAATGTTCATTTCCTTCATAACAGTGTGATTTCACATTTAAGTATATGACTTAAATTTACTTGTGCCATTATGTACTGGTATTTCTTGCACCTTCTTTGTCAAAACTCTTAAGATTATGCTTAACTGTTGGGTATATATGTCCAGCACTTAGCCAAGTATAGTTATATAGAGGGTGCTCAGCAAATATTGCTGAATAAAGCATTTAATCTTATATTTACACTAATCATATCATATAATTTGTTCAGAAATAAAACTATAAAGTGAATAAGCAATGTTTCTAAGTTACATAGTCAAATAATTCATGGATGAAATACAGATGAATAATTGGAAAGTAGGCACAGTTGGCATTATTCAACCTCTTATTGTATTACCCTCAATTTAATTTTTATTATGTACTAGGACAGTTCAACCTTACCCTATTTGGAAAAATAACTACAGATCATCCCAGACTTGGGACTAATGAATATACAGCATCTCAGGCATTTAAGTAAAGCCATAATGACACAAATTTACACAATTAGATAAGTATCCTTAGAAGACACTGAGTGAAACCAGTATTGCATTTCAGGAACTCCCAGAGAGCGTTGAGAGTGTTCATGGTTATTCTAGGACATTTTCTCCTTGACATGTTGCTTTCCAGTACAAGTCTCAGAGTGTTCATAGAGTGGAAAGTTTGTTACCTTTATCTCCTTCTTTATACAAAATGGTGATTGGTCATTAAAAACTTGTCTTTAGTTTGGCTTTGTCATGGTGTCACATTCTATGTTTCTATGTTTCTTAGAGTCTCTGAAACTCACGTAACCCTCTTAAAATGTGAAGGTGAATTTATAAAATCCCATGCACTTCTAAGATTGTAAGCTCTTCATTTGACATCTTTGTTATGTTACAGCAATTATCATATTGGAAAATTCTGGAAATAGGGTTAATCAAGTGCTGCAAGGTCAAACGTAAGATCAAAGAATGAGAAAACATGCTCATAAACCATCAAGTAGAAAACAAAAAAATAAAACATCAAACCTTTCCATGGTTCCTTGTTCTTAGCCTACTTAATCCTACTGCTTGATATACTAAAAAGACAACTTTATCCAAGTTTTATGCTCTTGTGAACATTTGATATGAATATGCCAACAATTTTCCCATTGTAATTCCTACAATGTTTGGTATGCATGTGGATGGCATAAAAATATAACTTGTGCTGATTTGTTTTGCCATAGGTGGGTCTGAATATTATTATCCCAGAACAAGAAGCACAGAAGGTTAAGAGAGAGAATAAAAGGAAATACAGATGAAGATGGAAATTGCTCATACAACTGGGAAAGTTTATCTCTGAAACTAGCTGCCTCTACTGAGTTTTTTTAAAGCAGTAGCTGCTAATAGGGCTAGATCATTAAAAAGAAATAATTTTGGTATGTCATGGAACTGGAGTAATAAAGCAACGTTTACTTATACTAAAAAGGGATGCGTGAAAGTGGGAGGACTTGCTAAAGAGAGTGATTGCAGTTTAAGAACTAACAAGGTAAGGGGGAAATCTTCTTGTAGCATAAATTCACATGTTGCAGCTTCAACTTACATCACAGCAAGAGTAATCTTCATCCTCCAATGGTAGTAAAGAAGTAACTCTTCATCAGTTGCGTTCTGATTGGTGAGTCCAACCCTTAATGATAAGAAGTAAAGAGTGATCAGAATACATATACAAATTAGTCTTCTGAAAGGAGAGGGAAAAATTATTTCTGTGACATCATTTTGCTGGATGCTGTACAAGACAATGGCAGTTCTGGATTTCTCTGGGATGATATTTCTTATAGGTAATTTCCCAGATCTGGACCAAATTTTCTTAATAGTGAATCAGTTCTTATCAGCTTGAATTTTCACTACTGAAACCAGGTGAAATCCAGTGAAAAACTCTCTCCCAGAAGAAAACAGAGATTTTTTTAACTAAGGATATAAACTCACTTAATAATCAGAAAACAGTTAAGCTGTAGAACTGACTTTCCTAGAGAAGTAAAGAATATATGAGGAGACAAGTCACTGATGACTCATAGGCCAAACAATTAAACAAAGTTGCCTGCTATTGAGCAGGCCTCAAATGCCTCTATAACATGTTAACAGCACACCAGGTACTGAAAAACTGAAGTAGCTCTACGGAGAGGTGCTTATTATGGAAGACTGAGGGTTTTTCCCAGCAGCCAGCACCAACATCTTAGTCATGTGAGTAAGGCACCTAGAAACAACTTGAGCAGCCCCAGACAGTCCTTCAAATGATGATATTCCTGGCTAGTATCTTGATTCTCACTCATAAGGGACTCTGAGATAAAACCACCCAGCTAAGTCACTCTCAAATTTCTGACCAACAGAAACACGTGTAGCATGATAAATATTTATTGCTGTTTTTTTTAAAGATTTATTTATTTGCACATACAGAAGTGGGGTACAGGTCAGAGGCTCAGGGGCGGCGAGAGGCTTCACCGGAGACAGAGTGGGGAGCAGAACAGGCAGATCGATGAAGTACACTGCTGAGGGGAGCAGCGGGTGGGTCAGGAGAGGTTTTCCATGCCATGTGGTCACCTCCGGGTCAGGCGGGAATCGAACTCATGCGCAAGTGGCTTTTGCTTCTTAGTGCTGTGCTTTAACCCACTGCGCCACAAGGGAGGGCCCCCCTTTTTTTTTAAGATTTATTTGTACATACAGAACTGGGGTACAGACCAGAGGCTCAGGGGCAGTGAGAAGCTTCACCAGAGACAGAGTGGGGAGCAGAACAGGCAGATCAACGAAGTACACTGCTGAGGGGAGCAGCGGGCGGGTCAGGAGAGGTCTGCCACACCATGTGGTCACCTCTGGGACAGGCGGGAATCGAACTCATGTGGAAGTGGCTTTAGGTTCTCAGTGCAGTGCTTTAATCCGCTGTGCCACCAGGGAGGACCTATTTATTGCTGTTTTAAGTCACTTGGCATGAGGTGATATTGGTGAGGTTACAGAGCCATAGATAAGTAATATACCCATTATTATTTTACAGTAATTTAATATTGATTAGATCATTGTATCTTTTATAATAATTAATTTTTAGTATTTTGTTATTTATAACTTTTGTAAGAGTTAAATAAGCACTGCATTATATTATTTATATATTATTGTATATTTATATTAATGTATTAATATTAATTTACATTAATAATAATTAACTTAGTCTATTGCTTATTTTCCTCACTCTCACATATGTGATTCATGGGATCATTTAAGAAACAAACTAGATAAGCTTGTATTTTTTTAAAAAGGTTTATTTTTATTTATGCATACAGAGCTGGGGTACAGGCCAGAGGTGCAGGGACGGTGAGAGGATTCACCACACACAGAGTGGGGAGCAGAACAGGCAGACTGATGAAGTACACTGCTGAGGGGAGCAGCAGGCAGGCCAGGAGAGGTCTGCTGCACCATGTGGAATCACCTCCAGGGCAGGTGGGAATCGAACTCATGTGGAAGTGGCTTTAGCTTCTCAGTGCTGCACTTTAACCCGCTGCACCACCAGGGAGGGCCTAAGCTTGTATTTTTATTGTAAGGTGTGCTTTCCCTTAAAAACAAACTCTCAGGATGGAAACCTGGCATTGGAGTATGTATTGGTCAATGCATTCCATTCTGCTACTATGTGAGTGATGAAGTTTGGAAAGCTGGGGTGTCATACTCACAAAAACTCTTACTTTGGCCTAGTTAAAGATTTATCACAGGTAGAAAATGATCTCTCAGTTTATATAATAGTTCTAGTTCTTGAATGAATGGAAAGATATTTATTTGTACCCATATAAATGCACAGTGGAATTTTTACTTGCTGTTCTTCAAAAACTCTCCTAGAGATTTTGAAGAACAGCAAGTATAAGTGTAAGTGAACCACTATAAGCTCCAAGTATTTTGTGAATAACAGAAGGCATTAATGTCATCATTTAAAGAGAGACCCATTCCCTATGGCTGGAGTGTTACGTCAAGCGCCTGTTCATCACAGTATCAGAACTGTAAAGAATTACTATACTGACAACTCTCTTATGATAAAGTGAAAGCCCTTTAGGGGCATGTATTAGACTCCCATGAGGTGCATCTCTCACAAAATGATGCTTGACTTCCTCAATATTTACTCCTACTTCCCCTCACTGCCACTAAACTAACAACTGGAATCAGATCTTAGAATAAGACAGAAGTGTCTAATTTCACTTCAGCAAAAAATACTTTTTTGCCTAAAACTATAGGATTTGATTAATATATATCAACAGTGATTATTAAGACTCTACTGGGACTGGATTGTAAAGGTGTTAGACCAGTAGGATGGAGGAATATATCGGGGCCTTTACACAAACTAAGGGTTTTAATAATTATAAAGCCCAAGCTTTCCAAAGATCATCATTCATAAATTGTCAGAATCAAATCACTGACCAGTAAATAATCCAATCCCACATGATGGGAGGATCTCTCTCCTATCGCCCTGTGTTAGGACTGTGACCTACAGTAAATGAAGTTTCAGTGTCAGAAAGGCTTTGGTGTAGAATTTAAGAAGGAATAAGATTTTGAGGAATAGATTTATTATGTGAAAATAGAGATCCCAACAGCTGATTTTTCCTGGGAAGATCCAGAGATAACTCAATTTACTAAAGAAATGTGAATATACCAGTGACGGAGATGGGTCATGGATTCATTGAGAAGTGTAGTTATGGCTGTCCTGTATGGATTAAGACTAATAGTTTCTGTGATCAATTTGGGTTCACCAAAGACTCTGGGAGAACAGAGGCAGGAGGTGGCACTTCACATTTGGAGACAAGGTGGATCGATTGCTGTAGTCAGCAACAAGATGGAGCAGAGAGCAGAAGGGGATGACACACAGGGAATTATTGCAAGAGCTCTAAGTAATGGTATCCTAAGAGATAAACAGATGGACAACCAACAAAAAACAACTTGACTTATAACCACAGCTTATGAGTTCAGTCACAACAATGGAAAAATCATGATCTCTCTTCTACTTCCCAGATCTGTTACACCTAGAAACCAGAAGTCTACTGAAGGAGATGCCAGGTTTTTTGAAGGATGATAATATAACCACACAACACAGATTAAATACTCTTCCAAACTTCCCCCAGGAGGTCAAATAGCCATTCATTAGTGTAATTATATACTGAGGTAAAAGAATACTTTTCTGGTTTTAGGGTGTCAGCAACAGGGACTGATCTGATAAATAGGAGATCTAAATGATAGCTTGGCCCCCTGTTAGAGTGAAGCTAGATAGATTTCAGGAGATAAAAAAAATAGCACAGCGGTGGCCCTCCCTGGTGGCGCAGCAGGTTAAAGCACTGCACTGAGAAGCTAAAGCCACTTCCGCATGAGTTCAACTCCCACCTGCCCCGGAGGTGACCACATTGCATGGCCCACCTGCTGCTCCCCTCAGCAGTGTACTTCGTCTATCTGCCTGTTCTGCTCCCTACTCTGTCTCTGGTGAAGCCTCTCACCAACCCTGAGCCTCTGGTATGTGCCCCAGTTCTGTATGTACAAATAGATAAATCTTAAAAAAAAAAAAAAAATAGCACAGTGAACCCAACTGGTCCATAAAGCTGCCCTGTGTTTTGTTTTCTACCTAGTTTCTAAACATCAATTGGTGGGAAGGGTCAAATGAAAATCTTTGAAATTGCCCCAGTGGCCTGAGAGTGAGTATATCAGAAGCAAAATGTACTGCAGGTGGACTTTCAGATATCACTTCAACTTTAATCTTTAAATAGACATTGGGGTACTTAATGTAATCCCTCATTTTTCCTTTGGAATAGGTCTCTGTGAGAAACAAATGAATCATGACAGATTAAGGCTATTATTACTTAAACAAACTGAATGATAGTTCCAATCACATCTTCTCTGCAAGATATATATTTAGAAGAACAGATCCACATAGCTTGGCAGTAGGTAAGGGGTCATGGATCTGACGAATGCACCTTTTCAATTTCCAACAGGAAAAGGCATCAAAAGCAACTTTCATTCACTTGGAAAGGACAGCATTTCACATTTATACTCACTTACACAATGACTGTGTAAATTTTTCCAGCTCTCTTTCAGTACTGTTCGAAGGGAATAAGATGTCCTTGCAAAGAACTTTTCCATGTAAAGGACATCATCCTGGGTCCTCTATATTAATAAGATGAGTACTGTGAAAAATGGTTCAAATCTCCAAAGTGAAGATTTCCAGCACCTTGGAGAGCTGCCAACGAACCCCCTGCAGTTCTCAGCCCCCTGTCGGGATTCCAAGGTGGGGGGAAGGGGGCACCCAGGCAGCCATTTTAGCTTGTCTTTCCAAGATTGCTATAGCTAATCACTGGTCATTGTTGGGGTAGGACAGTCTGAATGGCATACCCTACTTAGGGAACATTCAAAAGAAAAAACTCTCTTCTGGTATTGAAATCTGTGATGAAACATATCATACATCATCACTTCCTGATAAACATCATAAGTTTCTGATCAATCAGCTTTCTTCATTTACCCTGTATTGTATTGCTCCACCTGCACACAAACCTCAGTCTCAAAGTCTACATCCTTGGAGACTCAAACTAAAACATCAGTGTTTGAATTTAGGAAGAAAAAAAAAAGACAATATGCAAAAAAATGCAAATACTTTGCATGCCCTGCTGAGGACATGGATATGCATGTAAGTAAGAGTATAGATTATAAACCTCACAGAGATTGCACAGACTACACATTCGTGAAACATTAGGAATAAAGTTTTCTAGATAAGCTAGAACATTGCTTCCAGGATAATGCAAACATTACAGCATTTTACATCTTCTACATTAATGAAGATGTACAGAGTAGTGACTAGATTTCGAAAGTAAAGCAGAGCCTCGAAAGGTGAGGAGAAGGAGAGAAGGAGTATGTGTGTGAGTGCATGTATGAGAGAGGAGAAAGAGAATGAATGAGAAAGAGATTCTACATTAGATATAAGATGAGTACAATTTGGCCTTTGATTCAAGTCAGAGCAGATCCATTAATACCAGTGTTTCTGATAGATAAGGTTGACAAGTGGAATCTCTAGTTAGTATAATAGGAAAATTAAAATGAAGTTCCCTAGTGTTCTGGAACAAAGTCCTGTCTTTAGAAAAGCATCACTCATCATTTGAAACCTGCTCCTGAAATTCTTTTGGTCCTCAATAGGGACTAAATGCTATACTGAGAAACAAAATAGCTAAGAAAATGTAGCTACCCACCATGTGCTGGGCATTGTCAGTTACCAAATCACTCAGTTAGGTGGCTGCAGAAGCAATACCTCATGCAATAGGAATAATAAATTTGGTATAACACCTGAGTAGGTCTGGAAGACCAAAGGAAATTACATACCACAAGTCCTACATGCTAGTAAGTCCTACATAAGCTACATCAACACCTCACACTCAGTTCACCCTGAGGTGACCTGCGGGGGGTCTCCTATAACCAGAATGATGAAAAACAGATTTGGTTCATGGATGGACTAGCTCAAAATGTTGATGTGAGCCAAAAAAGGACTGCAGTCACTATATGCTCCTATTTGGGGACTCTGGGGAAGGGAATTCTTCCTTGTAGACAAACACTGAGAGATTTAATTGGCCAATTCCTTCATATTGAGCAGATATCAGCAAACAATGGTCCCATGGATCAGATATAACTAAGTTCCTGATAATGCAAATAAAGTTTTATTGGAACACAGCCAAGTCCACTTGTTTTCATAGTGTCTACAAATGTTTTTTTTTTCTACAAGGACAGAAGTGAGACAGAATTACAATGACCAAGTGATCTATAAAACCAAATATTTAAATATTTATTTTCTGGGGACTTCCCTGATGGCAGAGGGGTTAAGTCTCAATGCTATCATCTGCTGCATCATGAGTCTGGTCCCCAGCCAGGGAACTGACCCACATGGCACAACAGAACTCTCCTTTCTTGCTCAATGCTCCGCTCAGCAGTATATTTCAGTGGATATGTCTATTCTGTTCCCCACTGTCTCTAGTAAATCATCTCACGCCCCACATCTCTGGCCTACACTCCAGTTCTTGTGTGCATAAGTAAATTAATGAAAATTAAAAAATATATATTTACTTTCTATCTTAACCCCAGAGGTAGAGAAAGAAGTGGTCTAAGATGGGTCCCTCCCCGGTGGCACAGCGGGTTAGGATGCAGCACTGCAAGTTCGCTGCCACAGCTTCAGTGTGAGTTCGATCCCCAGCCCTGGAGGTGACCCACATGGCATAGCAGACCTCTCCTGACCTGCCCACTGCTCCCCTCAGCAGTGTACTTCACAGAGCTGCCTGTTTTGCTCCCCACTCTGTCTCTGGTGAGTTCTCTCACCACCTCTGCACCTCTGGCTTGTACCCCAGTTCTGTATGAACAAATACACAAATCTTAAAAAAAAAAAAGTGGTCTAAGTTATGAACATATTGGCTCAGATGGTAAGGAAGGATCTGGAAAGAGCAAAATCAGATGATTGGAGACAAGAGGATTAGGAGAAGACGTAAACAGATGGGCTTAAAGGCATGAATACTGGCATGCCTACTAGTAGGTAGCTATCTCAGATGAAGCTTGGTGTTGAGTCATATAAGTTCTCTGTAGATGTTAGATATTAGCTCCTCTGTAAGACGTGTGATGTACATATTATTTTACCCCACTCAATAGTGTTTTAATTTCAACGATAGTTTCTTCTGCTGTGCAAAAAAACTTCATAGTTGGTTCTATTTTCCTTTTGTTTCCCTCTCCATTGGAGTTGAATCTACAAAGGCATCCCTAAAGCCAGTATTTTAGAGGTTTTGCCTATAAATTCAGCTAAGAAACCACCTTGAGCACAATGCCCTAAATATTTAAACTACCATCAACCTACAATATGTAATATAATTTGAGTCAGCAGCTGTTAGGAGGTAAAAGTAGCATTGACCTCTTTCAATGTCACTTTCAGTGACCATCTTGGGGCAATTTTTCTCATTGTTATGAGTTTAAGCATGTCTAATGAAAAGATATGTTTTATTTCTAAGGGGTGGTAATGGTAAATGTTCGCTTATTTGAAAATAGGTCTTTGTAGATGGAATCAGTATGGAATCATTATAATGGACTCTAATACAATTATCTTTGTAAGAGGAAAAGAGGATACTAAATAAATAGATAATTCCAAGTGACAAGGGAGGCAGAGATTGGAATTACACAGTTGCAAGACAAGAGACATTGATTGCCAGGTTTCCTTCAAGTGAGCATGACCCTGCCAACATCTTTGCTTTGGATATACAGACTCTAGAACTGTGAGAAAATAAATCTCTGCTGGTTCAAGTCACCCAATGTGTAATACTTTGGTATGGCAGACCCAGGACATTTGTAAACCCACGTGGTGTTCTTTGCTGGCTTAGGGGTTTTTACCCAGTCTCGGATACTCCCATCAGAAAATTCATGAATTGTTTACTGGGCCAAAAATTATTACTGACTTAGGTTGTGTTAGCCTTCACATGTAAATAGAACAGAAAAGAAAGAAGTTGCTATACTTAAAAAAGATAACCAAATTGTATTATCATGAATAATTCAAGTCACTACTGTATAATGAGGGCATGGAAGAATGTGATTCGAATGCAGGGCATTCTCTATAGTGATTCTTGAAGTTTCCATGTTCAGTGATCACTATAAATGATAACAGAGCCATCATAGCCTAATATAAATATTGTCAGCAGAGATTCTAGCTTCAAGGGCATAAGTTTAGATCACCCACCAGGAAACAACAGCAAGATCTGCTGAGGCTGAGCGCTATAAAGTCTTAACCAGAATAGCCAGAAAACCATGAAATGAAATGAAAACACACTAGGCAAACAGTCCAAGCAAGTATATCATGGCTAAATTTTTTCCCTCATGTAAGTGAAGGCAATAGGCTCTGAATTGCTTTCCAAAATAAGATAAATAAACAAATAAAGCATCCATAAAGAAACACTTCCTCCTTACTTCCAAAGTTGAAAGTGTCTTATTCATCTTGCCGAAGTCAGAACTGTTGTCAAGACATTGAATTAGCTTTGAGCTGAGATCACCATCCACCATCCATCCAACCAGAGCTTAAGTGGGAAGTGTAACCTGAGACCACACTGGAACCAAAGGTGGAAGGATGAGACAACCGCTAGCACCTGCGAGGAAGCCAGGCTCCAAATAGGAAACCCGCACCCTTGACCCCATAGCTGCTGTCAAGTATTTAGAATTGGAATGGGACCAGATAGAACAGGACAAAAATACCAGTAATCTAAAAAATAATAGAAGGTACTGACTGCTCCTGGAACATAAACAAGAGCTATGACTATTTCACTTATTGTTTGAGTCTTGTGTAAAAACGTTTAGACAGATCAGTTGGCCAGAGTGAAAGCAAAATAAAGATTCCCTTAACATACCTGTCACTCAGCTCCTACGAAAAGAAAACCTCTTTTCCTTTGACCCTCTAAAATGTAATTACATTCATTTTCTGAATATTGCATATAAGAAGCATTAAGCGAGAGTAGACAAGGAAAAGAGATGAATTGTTTTTCCCTTAAAGATGCCTTTTCAGGCCTCCCCTTTGTGGGGATTCCACCATCTTTCTGACTCTCCTTTAAACATTCTTCCCACTCCCATGAGGCTTTGCTTCTTCCTGAGCACCTGGGCCTTGTACAAACATCTACCTGGATTCACAACTCAGGCCAGATGAATGATCAATCACTGCCTGACTCGCCTACAGCTCTCTTCTCTTTCTGTTTTTTTTTTCTTTCTTTCTTTCTTTTAAAGATTTATTTATTTATGCTTACAGTACTGGGGTACAGGCCAGAGGTGTGGTGTGTGAGAGGATTCACCAGAGACAGAGTGGGGAGCAGAACAGGCAGATTGACAAAGTACATTGCTGAGGGGACAGTGGGTCAGCACCCTCGCTGGGGATCGAACTCATGCTGCAGTGGCTTTGGAGAGCCTCATAATGTGGTGCTTTAACCTAGTGTGCCACCAGGGAGAGCCCTCTTTCTGTTTTGTCTAACCTAAGCTCTTAACGTACCTATTACTGAAAGGAAAGAGGAAACAGTGGTCCTGGTGAATTTTGTATTCCATGAATCTTATCATTCAGGCCAGGCTTCCATGGCCCCCTCAGATTATTCAATCAGGGGAACTCTGTGAATCAAGGTCTTCATGGTCTGGGTGAAGTACTTCAGGGCTACTCATGGCTAAGCCCTTTGCTTTCCAAGACAGCAAGCACAGAGTACGTAACCCAGATCACAGCTCTTTGTGACCAACTCATTGGCTTTCTGCATAAAGCAGAGCTTTGGAAGACACTGTCAGGAGGGAGGCCGTGGGGATAACTGGATTTGATCAAGGAAACAAAGCCAGACATTTGTTTGCTTGGTTTTACAGGGGAATGCAAAATATGCAATATATTTGCATTAGTTGAGAAGAATCTTACAGACACAGCTCTCTGTACTCTTCAGTGTGTGATAGGTACAAAATGTTGTGTGCTTGTTACCGTGTCCTGCCCTCTGAGGTAGAGGGGTCTAGCATGGGTCTGATGTTTTAATAGGTGAAAAAGTATATCAATAGGTGAGAAAATAATTGTGTCACATTGTCACACCTTTCAGGAGGGGGCTAAAAAGAGCCTCTCAAACCCAGAGTTCTTTTCGCTGTACTCCCCACGCTGTCCACCAGAATGTTGGAAATTCTCTGTGTGCTAAGGGCTGTGTTTCTTACTTTTGACACCCACCATTATCCACTTTCAGCTTATGAAATAAAATTCACAGTCGAAAAGGAAATGAATCGTGTCTCTCTTTTCAACTGTGTGGCAACTATCCTTCTATCTTCTTTTACAAGACTCAAAATAGGATCAGATTATCAAGCAAAATATTCTCTGTGGATGAGAAAGAAGCTTCCAAAGGGCACCAGGAGTGCAAATACCATAAAAAATGTGGATATGAATAGGATAGTTTTCTCTTCCTGACAAGTATCCTCCACCCTCCTTTACCACTTTGGGACTAATTATATTGCTAATGAGCAAGAAATGACCTCTGAGCCATGTGGACAGATTTTAGGCAATTATTCTTGTAAAATATTTAGGAATGAGGTGTTGGGGATCAGTGCTCATATTCTAGGAATCTGATATTTGAACTAAAAAAGTAAAATACTGCATGGCGTTTTGGCAGTCGTCACCATCACGTGGAATGTGTGGACCCCTGTGTGTCTACCTGCCCCTCACCTCTCCAGACTTGCTCCCCAGCATCTCACACCTCACCCCACACCCGTGCCTGGGAGGCTGCCTCTGAGGTACAAAGATCCTTACGGGGATCCCTCCATGGATTCTTCAGAGGTGCTGCTGCTTCTGTTTAGCTTTGTCCAAGGAGAAGTATCAGCAAAAATTCAAAAATCCCAGGGGATGAGTTTGCAGCATATTTCTGCATCTTCCTTCCTGTGGGCGTCACTCCAAGTCAGTAATTAGTTCCTGTCAAACAGCCCTTTCCACACAGCCTCTGCTTCTGGTTCTGGTAGCTCTCTTTCCTCTCTGCCCTCGAGCAGATGGTAGTGACACTGCGGATCCATGTTACAACCTGGTATTAAATTTCGTGTACACACATGTATCTTTGTCAGTAGCCCTTCCACTAAACCCTTCTCAATGTAACCTGCTTTGTAGATGTTACCTGTTTACTGTTGGCATGCTATTTTGTCTCTCTTTACGTCTTTTTCCTCATCTCTAAAATGGGAATAATAATATGTACCTTGTATGAGTCTTGTAAGAATCAAAATCTGCAGTTAGCAAGAAAAAAAAAAACTAGCAAGGGCTAATATGTGTCAGGTAATTAGCTAGACTCTAGAAATCCAGCAGTGAGTGACAGAGACAGGATACATCAGTTATGGACTGCTGTGTATCAAGCCATCCTGCAGCTTGTAACAGATACAAATCCACAGCTTGAAACAGACGTTTATTTATTCATAACCTGTTGCTTAGTAATTTGCACTTAATACACTTGGGTGGTTTTCAGCCACCTCCACCTGGAATCTCTCACTGTGATGGCATTTAGCTGGTGGCTGGACGGGGGCTGGGAAGTCTAAGCTAATCTCAGTCACACACTGGACACTCTCGTACCATCACTCATCATCAAGGATGCTAACCTGAGATTCTTTCTGTGCTGGCCTTCATTTCAAGACAGTGGGAGCAAAAATGACAAAGTCCCTGAGGCCTAGATGCAGAAGTCTTAAAGGGTTCCATCTAGGGATTCTACTTGTTAAGGGAAGTCAGAGTAGCTGAAGGGTCCACTTTTCCTTGGAAGGACCAGTAAAATCATATTTCAAAAGGACTAGGCTTCCAGGGTTGGAGTTTTCAGTCTCAGCAACCAACAAGCTTTGTGACTTCATGGAACATACAATCTGGGGTGAGAAGACTCTTGAAATCTATAAGGCACAGACTTTACTCATTTACTCCTTCAACAAAGACAGTATAGTATTAGATTTTCAGAATATATACTAAGGCATAGCAGTTCATCAGAATATAAAATAAATTTTTAAATGGTCCTTACCACCCTGCTGCTTTAGCTCCAGATGTAATCAGAAGTGAGAGTCAGTAAGAAACCAAATCCAGTAGCCCTCACACATCTCTGTCAAACTTCTATTTGGTAACAGCAATAATCACCTTTCTCTCCTTCCCTGTTTACACTATCATCACCCTTTTATTTAGAAAAAGAAGTCTTAATCCCGACTTCCAGGTGTTTGGCAAATCTGTGTTAGGATCCTATAACTACCATTCCATGCCATATGTTTACTAACCATCAGCTCCATGCTCCGCTCTGTCCATTCTTCATATGTGGATTTCATCCAGTGGCATGGTCACCCTGGGAGCCCTGTGTCATTACTTCCTATGGCAGCTTGTTTGTAATTAGAGACTTTTTAGAGACACATAACCCTTATTTTTTTGCAAGTGAAAGAGCAAACAAAATAGGAAGCAACTAGGTCACTTTCCAAATACTTGAACAAGTGCTAATTGGATGCTATTGATGATTTCTGCCACCCGTGTGCTCTGTTCTTTGGAAACTCCCATCTCATAATGATATCTGCTGATTTTACCTTCTGGCTGACTCCTAAAATTCATTGGTTCAGAAAAGTTGAGAATAGATAGGAGGCTCAGATCATCCTTTCTGCTCTAAATGGTCACATTTTATGTTTAACCCATTCTAGCTCTATCTTCACCCAAATGCACACGGCTCTCTCAGACTTTGTAACATTCCATTTTTTCTGTCTAGAAATGTTCAGGTACACCTGAACACCTTCTGGTCCTCAAAGTCTAGGTTCAGAGACTTGAACCCAGAGAATTGTGCCCAATCAGACTGACTCACTCCACAATCGGAATACCACAGAAGCTGGTGTACACATTCACTACTAGCACGACATGTCAATTTCATTTTTTATAAATGTTTCATTTCCTCACTGGGAGGTGATGAAAAAGAGATTTTTATTTCATGATTTTCTTTGCATCAGTGCCTGGCCAAAGCTGAGTGTGTCTTCTACATTGAAGGGGATTAGAATTCCTTTTAAGTTTGCTTTTAGCTTAATACCTAATTTACCAAGGTCTCTACTCCAATATGTCCATAATGACTCTTGGGTTAGAGATATTCAGTTCTCCACTTGCACTCAATCAGCTCATTCCATTAAACACAAAACCAATCTGGAGTAGCTACTCTAAGAAATTAAAGTCTACCTCTTCTCATTCAAAGAAAAAATATCCCCAGAAACTGTTTATTCATCAGAAAGGCTATATCCAGACATATATGTGCTTTTTATGCAGGGAAATAAGTATTTTCCCCAATTAGTCACATGTAGCAGAGTCTGTCACTGCTAGAGACGTGTCTGTACCCCCTCAGTGCATGGGTGAAAGAGGAAAGGGTGAAGGTCACGTTTTCTTAAAGGCAATTAATGATGATATTTCAAACAGAACATTTAATATATAAGGTTCTGGGTTGTTTTCCATGAAGTCAATCTGACATGAAGCTAATATTTGGGTCCATAAAATCCTTACCCTATTCTCCTTTTTGACAACACCCATCTCTGTAGCTAATTTAACTAAAGGATATTAGAATTTAAAGGATTTATAGGATTTAAATAAAAGAAAATACCAGATTTTTCTTGTTTATTCCAGAATTCATTCAATCAAGAAGTTTCTAAGAATAATCTACCAGAGGAAAAAAGAGAAAGGTTTCTTCTAGAAAATAGAATAAAACTCATTTTATCTTGCAATTGCCATATGGGTCCACTGAACTCTTCTGTTGGTAAAATGATTTAAAATTATGAAAACTAAAAGAGGAAGTGTAGACCCAACTGGTAAATGGACGTGGATACTTTTCCTGGAATTCCAGGCAAGTTTTAAGGTTTCGTTTATTTACCATCTTTATTATTTTGCAATTATTTTTCTCCTACAGGGGTATATAATCAAATACTTGTGTGTGTTTTTTTTTTGGGGGGGGGACAATCACTGGATGGAAATGTAAATTAATTTGGTTTTGATTTTTTTTTTTAAAGATTTATTTATTGTGCATACAGAACTGGGGTACAGGCCAGAGGCTCAGGGGCGGTGAGAGGCTTCACCAGAGACAGAGCGGGGAACAGAACAGGCAGATGGAGGAAGTACACTGCTAAGGGGAGCAGCGGGCGGGTCAGGAGAGGTCTGCCACGCCATGTGGTCACCTCCGGGGCAGGCGGGAATCGAACTCATGCGGAAGCGGCTTTAGATTCTCAGTGCTGTGCTTTAACCCGCTGCGCCACCAGGGAGGGCCCGATTTTTTGTTTTTAAAAGTTTTTATTTTGTTGTGTGATATTTACATGGTTCAAAAGTCAAACTAAAGAGGAAGTCCAGATTCCTTCTTTCACGGTTTCCTTTATTCCCCTGTAAATAAACATTTTCAAGTATATTTTATCTCTCGGCCATATAAGCATACATATTTATACCTATAGACTTATGTAAGTATGCTTATATTTACTAGAGAACTTTGATAAATATTTGTCTCAGTAAGTCCCATGTACAAGGCCCTTACTACAACCTACTTGGCCTCAAAGCTTTCTAGCAAGTCTTCAGATTCACAACTATAATTCAGAATGTACATCTTTCCCTATATGGCATGATGCTTAATATTTGGTATTTATCCCAGTGATTCTTGGGTAAGATCCAGCTCTTCAAGGATACAGTGCTTTGAAGCAAGGAAAATAAGTATTTTTTACTTTAAAATATTGCCCTAGAAGGATAGACCTCAGAATATGTTTCCATAGACAGTATCAGGGCAATATATATATATACACATACACATGTATATATGTGGGAAGATGATAAGAATGACCTGAACGGAAACAGGAAGACAGCTTCGGAGCAGCAATAACCATGAAAAGAGAGTCGACTTGGCATCAAACAGCCTGGTTGGGAACCCCAAGCTCTCTTGGATATTCATCAATAGCACCAAGGTAGCAGTATCTACTTAGATGGTGAAAAAGATTTTGATAATAATTTATATGTAAACATGAAGATGGAGTCATTTGTTACAGTGACAATCAAAAGTTAACACACATGAAAGAATGTGTAGAGACTGAGCCTCTCTGTCAAGACTCTATCATGCAGCAAGCACTGTAATGAAGACCCAGTCTAAAGAGCCCTTTAAAAAAAAAAAAAAAAACATTCACAAGAGGAAATGGATGGCAGCATCACTTGAGCAGTGCCGTGCCACAGCTACATGATCTCTGATAGGGCTGAGCATCGGCCAGTAGACAAAGAATGAACACAGGAGGAGCTGCTCTGGTTGAGCAGAAAAGGGCTATGGATGGTCCCAGAGAGCTTTCCTTATTACAGGAGAGGGAAGAGCATTTTTCAGGAGAGATGCCATTAGCTTTTTAACCACCTTTCAAAAGCAATCACTTTGCTTTTCTGTTTTACTGTGCTCAACTTTTCCTTTTCTCTATATTGCATAACCAATTACAAACACTCTGGGGAAAAAGGAAGAATGTATACTAGTCTGTAATCTGGCTTCCACCTTTGTTACTTGCATAAACTACAAACTTCACATTGCCCAGCTGGGAAATGGTCATGGTGAAGAGTTATTTGCAAGAGGGAAGCATCTAGGCTGTCGTCCGTAGTGACAGAAGCAGCTGGGACTCATGCTGAGGTCTGGGAGAGGAAATAGGGGAGAGTTGGACACAATGAGGAGCAGGTGTGGGCATTGCATCTTGAAGATGGAGGCAAAATGGGTAGAGAGATGCGGGCAGCTGGGCTTTCAGATACAGTCTGGCAGGAAATGAGAGTCAGAGACCTTATGCTGTGAAGTCTGGAGGTGAACGCTTGTTGTACTTTAAAGCTGTGGATCTCAGCAATGAATGTAAGTTAATGAAACTTAGCTTTAGTCTCTTGTACTTTATTGGGGTCATGCGATTGTGTAATGTTGTATATAAGGTACCAGACCTTTAAATGCGCTCAGTAAATATTAGAAATACTATTACCGTTCCTGACATGGATTGTTAAAGGTGGTTAAGTTGCATACGAATATGAGTTGTGGATACTACAACCAGGAAGTGAATAAGATCACACATCTCTCCTCAGAGAAGACACACCATAAAATTAACAAATGTCAGCAATGAAGGATACTTTGAGATTGCTGAGTCCAATTGCTTTAGTTGGGATGTAAATTACCCTTAAGGAACCTGAAGTTCAAGTGTGTTGTGATTTGTTCAAGGTGCAAAGTCAGTAATGAACTTGGAACTCTGTATTGTCTCACTTTAATCGTATGGCTGGAGCATCAGAAGTGGTCATTTTGTGTTCACGATTTGAAATCATTGATTTGAAACCAAAACAATGAGACCACAGAAATCTCACAGGCGCTCCTGCATCCCAGCACTTGATGCTGCATTTAATTAGCACTCAATTTACAACTTTTGTGTAGAAAATGAACTCTGCCTACCTTCCAGTTCTTTGTATTTTCCATGTTTACATTTTAAAGACTGCTATGGATCTTTGTAGTCCTCAGTCCCAGTGAAATTATCGGATTCCAACAGTGTCAACATTTTTTGAGAAAAGGGAGAAATACTAATATTTACAGGTTACAAAATAACTGTGGGCAGCCCATAGTTTGGTTTTCTCCTTACATGATGCTGTAAATGCTAGCATCTAAACTTTTTTTCCAGTTTTGTATCAGTTCCACCATTCTTCTTTTTAGGCTAACCTTATTGTTTTATTGAGTGTAACTATCCACTGTAAATTTTTATTTACTGACTCCTATTACCCCTTTAATTAAATTTTAACTGAAAAATTTTTTCGATGTATCATTTGTTGACAACACTATATGATTTGGGGGCTGACATATTTTTAATATATTGAGAACTTTCTGTATGTTTTCCTTAGGGACTGGACCAGCCTATGTTCCCAACAATGGTGTATTAGGAGAACTTCTAATAAAGTTTTCTTTTTAGACATCTCTATTACATTATTAAGAAGCTTTTATATAATTTCTGAGATTTTAATATCTGGATTTAAGAGGGTTTTCTTCAACAGCGTCATAATAGGTAAATGTGTGAGTCTTAAACATAATCTAGGTGTTCCTATGAAAGTGTTTTGTAGATGCAATTTACTTAGTAAAGTAATTACCTCAATATTGTAGGAGGGTCTCATCCACTAGCGGAAAGACCTAAAGAGCAAAACTGAGGTTTTCCTGAGGCAGAATTTATACTGCCTCAAGACTGAAGCATTAACTCCTGCCCAAGTCTGGCCAGTCTGTAGTACTGCCCTGTGGATTTCAGGCATGCCAGCAACCCTCACTTATATGGGATTGATTAATTCCTTGAAATCAACCATGATGACTTTCTCTCTGTGTGTTTGTCTCCAGCTCTGTATCTCTCAATTCTCATTAATACAGTACAGGAGAGGGATGAAGCATGCAGTAAAATATTAGACAGTGGTCCAAAGGAGACATTATCAAATATTTACATAAGGCAATGCTGGCCAATAAAGCAGGTAGACTGTCAATGCCAGGTAGCAACTTTCGCACATTCACTTAAGATAGCAAGTTTTCACCCATTAAAAGACTGCTTCTCATTCCCATTATAAAAATCCAATAGGTAGATATGTGGAAAAGATACACCCCTTAACAGAAGCATCCAATCTACATAATCTCCAAGATCAGCTAGACATCTACATAGAGCCAGCAGCAAGAGGAGGAACTAAAAGTAAGGATCCCACACAAGGTTGTGTGTACCAAGATCACTTCTAGGCCCTTCCCTTTGGTCAGGAATTGGACACTTGGCCATACCCAACTTTAGAGAAACAGGTGTTAGCTACTTCCCCGGGGAAATGGAAAATGTGTTTGCCAAGCAACTGTTCTCTGTCTCACAAAATCAGTGTCAGAGGAGATTTTTGGAAAACATAATACATTCTGAGAAGACTATCCTCATTATGCAAAAGTTGTGTGACTAACTTATCAGGCATCGTGTTCTCAATACAGGAGTGGAAATAGACAATAGAAAAGAAAAGACAATAGAATGAGATAGCAAAGAAAGCAAAGTATAAGGCAAGAGACCATTTAAAACAGCAATTAGAGTGTAATTAAATCCAAAGTTTGGTATCATTATTAGAAGTGAGGACACAGCTAATTATGCTGAAAGCAAGTTTCAGTTCAGGTTATGGTCATTCAATAAGGGAATCTTTTCTTCTCAGCAGAAAACACTAATTCTGAAAACCACTTAAAAGATTCTCAATAATGGATTGTATGTATGCATGTGCATTTTAATTTCTTTATCCCATATTGTCCATGTGGTATTTTAGTCTTTGTACCTAAATCAACAGTAATTGTTTGTGGTAGCATGAGAAGTTTTTGCCTCATTGATTTTCCATAGCATTGAAATGTCACATTAACTCAAGGTGAAAAGCTAATAGGATGTGAATAATGATAATAATAATAATCATAATGATAATAGAAAAAGTCATACAGCTGAATGTACACTAAACTCCTCTATTGCATGTCATGATTCTGGTGACATTTCAAACTTGGGAGAAGAGAGAGAAATAGTTTGTTAACACTAACTCTCTAGAATCCCACTGTAACCTTGGCTGCCTATTTTGGCACAGATGAAATTTGCAGGATGATTCAATGAGGACCAAGAGCTTGGATCCCACAACTTTACTCAATTTCCAGATACAAGTCATTTATGTTCAAGCATTCCACATTCCTGTCTGTGGCACACACACTGACACTTTAAAAAGTGAGAAAACATTTGGATCTGTGATATGCACAGTGCCACTGAATACTTGCTCTGTAATTCAATATCACTTGGCATCTCAGCCTTGTCAGGTATCAACCAGACCTCTTAGCACATTTGCTGAGATTGAGAAGCATTTGTCCAGACATCAGCTTATGCTACTGAAATTCAAAATGAAAATGAAGATTCAGAACCTCTGAACCCCCCCCATAAGCAACTAATGCTTTAATTCACTTTTCAGGTTTTATAATCCCCTGTTGGTCATTGTAAATTCAAAATTATAAGCAAGTGAAACTCTTATTCTATTGTCGAGAAAGTTGCTTCAGAACCTAGCACCATTTAGATTCAGGTAATTCCACTGTTATCACCTTCCCTGCAATGCTGAACCTCTTTATGACAGTACATTGCCACTTAAGATCATTTAATTGATTTTAAATAATTATTTTATCCCTGTATTCCCCTCTAGATTGTATGGCAGTAAGATTGTTTTTGTCACTCAATTCTGTGTTTCCAAGATCTCCAGGGGCTAAAAATGGCCATTCAGATAGAAGGTATTCCATGACTTACCTGAAATTATTTCATTCTTCCCTATGCAATAGCTTGGCTTTACAGAGTGAATTTTCCCTAAATAGTTCATTTTAGACTCTGACACTGCTTATCTCCAACCCATATTTCTCCAGCATCCAACCAACTGATTTCACAACTCTATAGTTTTATTTGTTCAGACCAAGTCAGTCTTTTAAAATTCTTCACCCACATTGCTCATTATTACCTGTAAATCCTCACACATGTCATTCAGCTTAGATTAGGCTTACACTATAACGGCAATGTTCCCAGCTGTTCCTAAAGATTTCCTTGTATTTCAATGAGACCATAATGAGTTGTTCCTAAAATATTTTAGAAGTATAACTCCTCTGAGATAAGCTATAAAATCAGCTTAAAAATAGTGATACACAATTACATTAAATGGAAAGAAAAACTCCTCGACCAAGTCAAGATATAATGCAAATCAAGCTGTAATTTCTGTCTATATGCAGTAAGGTTCAGAACTATGGCATGTTTTCTAACAATTAACTCAAACTCTGATCAAAAGGAAGTGTCTTAAATAAATTCACTAATATTTTGGTCCTCAGGGAAAGTATGTCACAGAAACAACATGACACTAAATTTTCCAGTATTAAAACTATTTTTTTAAATTTTTTTAAAGATTTATTTATTTATTCATACAGAACTGGGGTACAGGCCAGAGATGCGGAGGGTGAGAGGATTCACCAGAGACAGACTGGGTGCAGAACAGGCAGATCGATGAAGTACACTGCTGAGGGGAGCAGCGGGCGGGTCAGGAGAGGTCTGCCACGCCATGTGGATCTCCTCCCAGGCAGGCAGGGATCGAACTCATGCGGAAGTGGCTTAAGCTTCTTATTGCTGCGCTTTAGCCCACTGCGCCACCAGGGAGGGCCCTAAAACTATTTTTTATCACTAATCTGGATTTGTTAAACTAGCCTCTGATGGTTATTTTCTGACAAGGAGAAAAAATAAGGTATTATATTTATTAAAAAAAATTAACCAATCATCTTCATACTGGCGTTCACACAGACTATAGTTTCTTATGAACTTATTCAGCATGAATCAATCTCCCAGAATCAACTAACTCAGATATACTAAGTTGATGGTTCACAAACTATTCTTACAGAGAGGGCAAGAACATTCCAAGGGAGAGAAAGGCCACTCCAGATGGGTTGGTGGCAGTTTTATTAAGCCAGGGAATTTACGTAGAAGGCTTACCTCGCGCGGTCACAAGATGAGAAGATCTTTACACACAGCACGAGAATCATAAGGGTTTATGTAGAGATCTTAACTCCTTCTTCTAGTGGTAGTCCCAATGGTTTGAACAACACATTTCTCTCTCTCAAGACTGCATCCTTGAAAGTGGCTTCCACTGTGGGACCTGTAGGCAGAAAGTATATTCAATAGACAGAAGAGGTGACAAGGAGCCTATGATTGCCTATGTCCAGTTTATGGTTAAACCAGTGATTATGTCCCCTAGATGGCCTGGACCTGCAAAGTTTAGTTGCCTTGGTATGTTAGTGTGTTGGCAAGGGCAGCTAGAGAAATATTACCAATGATTGGCTAATAGTTTGATCTATCAACTGGTAAATAGATATAGATAGATATTATAGCTGCATGCCTGTCTCTTGTAACTTTATTATAAGGTATTGATGCCCAGGATCTCTCATCTGCAAACTGGAGACATAAATAACTCAGTGGTATAGTTCAGAGGTCTGGAAGCTGGAGAGTCAGTGTTGTAGATTCTAGTCCCAGTTTGAATGTCTGGGAAGGAGGAGCCCAGAGTGTAGGAAAAGATCAATTTTCCAGCTCAACAGTCAATCAGGGTGAAATGTAGGTGTCTTCCTCCTTTTTGTTCTAGTCAGACTTTCAGTGGGTTGGATGAAGCTCACCCACGTTGGCAGGGGCATCAGCTTTACTCAGCTACCAATTCAAATGCTAATCTCTTCTGGAAATGCTGGTACAGACAAACTCAGAAATAATCTTAACTTTTCATCTGGGCACACATGGCCTAGTCAAGTTTACAGATAAATGAACCATAACACTTGTATTTTGTAAGAGGGCTATTTCTAATGTAGAATCCCCACTAGATTTCTGGATGGCAAATTGGGCAACTTTTCCTGGAATAGTTCCAATTATTTTAATCTCTACATTTCCCTTTTATCAGAAGAATCACAGCCACCATGGTGTTCTCTATGACTGACCCTTGTCTACACGCATATGCCTTAATTTGTGGCTCACTGGCATTCAGGGCAGGGGCACTGTTTGGATATACTCATAAAAGACTGCCTGATTAGTTGCCATGTAAAATGACAATGATGTTTTTCATTATGCTATGCCAATATGGTACACATATCTGTTAGCTGTAAACTCTAATTATAATTATTTTCTGACTATCACCATGCACTATAATCACTGTGATTTATCTCTTCAGTAATTATCAAAATGGAATGTGTTCTCCCTTCCAGGATTTACAGATCAGAGATAATTCTGAGATCCTGAAATCGCTTCTTTTATTGGTGAGCTCTTTAGGAGTTACGAGAGAGACCCAGGTCATAGGTGGGGCCCTGCAGGGCCCAGCAGAATCCAGGGACACCTTTGGTAACGGTGCTTGGCAGACACAGAGCAAGTGGACAAGTTAATTCCCACTGTTAAGAGTTAGACATGTTTATTACCAAACAATGTATGTAAATACTCTATGTATGTGGTATGATTCAAGCACTGATAATGACTTCCTTGCTATAGAATTTTCCTCTCTTTAAGGTGTTTCCAGTGCATACAGAGGAATCACAACAAACAAGCAGTAGGTTTAAATTCTTTGGCCAAAGTCTGGAGAGTTTTATTAGTACAGTTCTGATAAAGTAGTAATTGGTAATAGTTTAGATGAAAGGGAATTACTTTCTTATGTATCTATGAGAAACACTTAGCAATTTATTTCACCCAGTTTCTTTAAGCCTCAGTTTCCTTATTTGTAAAACAGGAAAGATTCTACTTACTTGATATAATTTAAAATAAATTATTTAGAAGAATCATACTGAGTGTTTGAAAACAATGCTTGTTATAACACAATAAAGTCGTATAGAAATTTAAAGTCTTACAAACTCACACCTTCTAGGTAATCATGGAAGTAGGAACCTGAAATTGATGAAAAAAGACCCTGAGTTCTGAATTAATTTTTGTTTTCATTTTTTTCCTTCTTTAGCTCTGAATAAAGGTTAAAATACTGCAAGATGAAATGAAAGAAAAAGCCCAGCAAGAAAAAGTGAACATTATAATCTAAAGAAAATGGATTCAGACTATGAATTACAAATGCTTCTGGTTCCAATTCCCTGGTGTGACTCTTTGGCCTCATTTTTCTTCACTTTCAAATACACATTTCTTACTTCTCTGATGAAGAAACTATGTGAGAAGCTCAGGTTATCTAATCAAACTCCATAATATTGGCAGGGGATAGATAACCAAGGGAAATCTCATTTATCAAGGAGAGAAGTGACACAGAAAATAGAAAACAAATTAGTTATCAGAAATACCAACCATTTACTAAGATCATTAGAGTTCCCACAGAGCATACCATCTGCGTAACCACCCATGACGAGGTTTCCTTAAGGAAAAGGAAATTGAAGCCCAATGTCTACACATGACCAAGGGTACCCAGAGCTAATACATGTGGTCTTGGATGAAATAATTCTTAGTTCAAATGGATGGCAATCAGATTCTTTAAACTGGGCCATGTTTAAAGATAAAATTAACCTGGGGTAAAAAACACACATAACTGATTGAGCCCAGAAAGATGAAGCCCCAGAAAACCTAGTCATCTTTTCTCAAAAGGAGGTCATACGTGAGTGTGTGGAGTGTGTGTGTGTGTGTGTGTGTGTGTGTGTGTGTCTGTGCATATGCATATACAAAGTTGAGCAAGAGCAGGAACAAATGTTGACTTCAGAAGTAACCAGATTATCACCTAAAACGGACAGCTTGCCTGGTTTAATGCTTCTGCCCAGAGACAAAAGGATAGATCATAAAAGTTATCAGTTTAGAGGCTTTCCTGGTGGTGAAGGGTTTAAAGACAGCACCATCTAGCTATCATCAACTACTGTAGCAAGAGTTCAATCCCCCGCCAGCCAGGAAGTTGATCCACATGGTGTGGCAGACCTCTCATGTCTCTTCAGCTGCTCCCCTCAGCAGTTTATTACAGTCCATCAGACTGTTGTGCTCCCCATTCTGTCACTGGTGAATCTTCTCACCCCTCTGCACCTCTGACCTACACCCCAGTTCTTGTATGCATTAATAAATTTTAAAAAACTTGAAAAAAATTTAAAAGTTACCAGTTTAACTTGTTAATTAAAAGCATTTTAAGTTTGAATTTTACTTACAGCCGTATAACAAGCAATTATTTAATCTCTCTATACCTCATTTTCTCCTCCCTGAATTTGGAACTGTACTTATTCATTGTAGGTGTTGAAATAACACATGTAAAATTCTTAAAATAGTGCCTCATAGTTTCAAAAGGAATCATACATATTGGCAGTCAGGTAATATAGAAGCTGAAATCCAAGAGTTGATGTTTTCATTTGATGTGCTTTTTTTTTTAAGATTTATTTATTTATGCATACAGAACTGGGGTACAGAGCAGAGGTGCAGGGCTGGTGAAAGGATTCACCAGAGACAGAGTGGGGAGCAGAACAGGCAGATCGGCAAAGTACACTGCTGAGGGGAGCAGCAGGAGGGTCAGCAGAGGGCC
The DNA here is from genome assembly GCF_000260355.1 of Condylura cristata. NCBI lineage: Eukaryota > Metazoa > Chordata > Mammalia > Eulipotyphla > Talpidae > Condylura > Condylura cristata. The sequence goes on along the minus strand of NW_004567116.1, from coordinate 11,706,467 downwards.
GCTGCGCCATGTGGGTCACTTTAGGGGTGGGGATCAAACTCATGTGGAAGTGGCTTTAGCTTCTAAGTGCTGGGCTTTAACCTGCTGTACCACCAGTGAGGGCCCCTTTTAAATATTTTAATCTACCCCTGCATTCAGTTTATGGGCAATACCAGCTAAGCCTTCACAAAAAAGCAGGAAAGGACTCCCATGGTCTTTCTACCGTGTGTGTGTGTGTGTGTGTATGTGTGTTTCATATATATAAAATGGATGCCAGGCCTATGTGTCCATGTTTCTGTATACCCACCCATTTATCTAACCAATCTAACCAATAATCTTTTCTTCATTCTACTATTTGACTTCTCCGTATGCTATATGCGAATATAGAGCTCTCAGGCTTAGTCTTTGAAAGCACAGGACATATAAAACTGCATCCAGGCACATTATTTCTGAAGCTTTGAAATCTCTGCTTTCAATTTAAAGCCAGTGGTTTGATGATAGTGGTAACTGCCTGATTTTAAACTTTCCCAACAACTTCCAATGAAACTTATAACATCAATGAAAAGAATATGCTTTTACCATTATCAGATGAAAAAAAAAAAAAACAGAACCATTTGTAAGGACTAAAAAATTCTATGCCAGATTCACGCCCATTCTCACAAGCCTGTAGATGTGGGAATGGGACAAAGCAAGTTTAAGGGACTTCATAATGACAAGAGAATTAAGAGGAGTATAGAAAAAAAACATAACCAAAACCACCTGAGAAAGTGTAAGTTGAGTATTAAATGCCAATGTAGTGAATGGACGTAGACCGGAATTGGTGTTTCACATCACAGACGGCCAGGGACGCGTCGACAGCTGGTGACTGACTGTGTGCTCAGGGTACAAGAATTTTCTGAGAATAGCTCAGAAAATACACCAAGCACCTCTGGGGGAATCCTCCCTGCACAAGTGGCTGGCATGTCCCTCATGCTCCCCATTAAAGTGTATCCACTGTCTCCCCTAGACCCTGCCCCCACAAAGTTGCTTATCCTTTGTTTCCCCTAGACCCAGTTTCTCCTGCCACTGTCACATAATCAATCACGCTTGTTCAAAATTACTAAATAAATAGCAAGAGGGCTGTTCACTGGACTGAAGTGTCTTGCCTTGGCCAACCTGCTCCATGACTCATCTCTCTGCAAGTCCCTGGGGAAGTTTTGGCACATCTGTGACCACCAGAGACTGGGACCCAGTGTTTTTGAGACCCACAAAGTATGGATCAAGCAGACCTGCACAGGTGTGGAAGATGTTGTGATGTCATCACTGAGACTCAGGCAGAGCAACAGAAAAGACCTCAGCAGCTAGCAGGACTGTCTGGATTTGAAACTCATCAGCATATCGTCTCCTAAGATCACCACCAACCAGGTCCTCCCTGGTGGCTCAGCAGGTTAAATGCAGCACTATGAAGCTATCTGCAGCCACTGCAGCGTGAGTTCAATCCCTAGCCAAGGAGGTGACCCATATGCTGTCTTACCTGCTGCTCCCCTCAGCAGTATACTTTATTGCTCTCCCTGTTCTGCTCCCCACTCTGTCTCTGGTGAATCCTCTTGCCACCCCTGCACTTCTGGCCTGTACCCCAGTTTTGTATGCATAAATAAATACATCTTAAAAAAAAAAAAAAAGATCACCACCAACCATATCAAATTCAGACTCAACAGGGAGGAAAAGTAGTCCCAGCATCCCGGGAGAAAAAAAAAGAATTTTCCCCACCTTTTTGTCCTAGAATCACAGGACAATACATACCCAACAGCTGACCCATGTTGTAAAGGTGCAGGGGAGTTTTGGGGGACTCCTGCGTAGTGGGAAAGGAAAAGGGGAGCTTTCTTGCATAGATGATTTGAAGCTTTAAAATTAAAAAGATCTAAACCTAAAGACTGAAACAAAATGATTTAAATAACCTAAAGAGCCAAAAATGTTACAAAATTTGATTTTATGGAAAGCAATTGTGTGACCCCATGTGGGTTAGACAAGGTTCAAGGGAACACCATGGCGGGGGGTGTTTCTGATTACAAACAGGGCTTGTGTGTTTATGCCCCAAGGGTCCTAGACCCCTAAATAATCGGTGACTATAATAATAATAGTAATAAAACACTAATGCACCAATTGTTATCATCTCCTCAGCAAAATGTTCTTTCTCTGTAAGTAAGAGAAAGCATCCTTCCCTGTTTATCGGGGGGGGGAAACTCCTTTCAATATTAAGGCAGAACAAAGAGTTATTGAGAAGTAAGAATTCAAAGGACTCCGTGTATTTGGCAAGGTTTATGGGTTTCTAAATGATGAACATTTTAGTAAGTGAATGGAAGAGGTAGGGAGGTCTCCAGGGAATCCTGTGCCTTGAAATATAATGACTTTCTTTGGGGACTAATTCATTAGGAAATGAGAAAGCAAATGCTCTGTCAAGAGGAAGCTTTCGAAACTATTACTCTGTTTTAATCAGCAGGCTTGATTTTCCATTAAGAAACAAGAAAAAATGTTTTCCCTGGCCAGGCAACTCTTTTCACAGGAGACTTTGTTGGTTTTTAATAAGGCAAAGTATTTGGAGTCCCAGAGATTGCTTCACCTCAAGAGGTCTGTGGGATTTCAGAGTCAGGAAAATATAAAACATTTTTTAATTATCTAGAAGCAAAAATTGCTAACCTGTGGTAAGCAGTATTGTCTTCCATTTTAGCGCCAGGCGTGTGACCTTGGGAAAACACTTTCATCTGTCTGAGTTCTATTTTTCTTTTCTATAAGTGAAAATAACTGTATTTCTTCCATAGGATTTTTTTGAGCTTAAAATTATATGTGTAAACTTATATGTGTAAAATTATATGTGTAATGGCCCCCCAAAAAAGTGCTAATAAAACAGGGGCCTGGATTTGAACCCCACCAGTATGAATACAAAACACAGGTTCTTAATCTTTACTGTCAATTGTGTCTACTTTGGTTGCAAATTGTCGTGAAGATCAAATGTAAATTCAAGAATAAAAGATTGAAAGGCAATATAAATATGAATTTTAGAATCTGCTGAGATAGATCCAGGACTTTACCCTCAGCAGCAAAGACTTTTGGTAGTGATTTTAAAAAGAAAAGGAAGAGCCCATTAGCATACAAAAGATACTGCTGGTCCCAGCTCTCTCCTTGCTTCATAAGGTATAATGCTGGCGTATTGTTCCGACTTGCTGGAAGGCAGGCACGCAACCAAACACCTCTCAAAGGAAAGAACACACCTGACAGACAAACACCTATTTTGAGACTAAGCCCTTTCAAGGTGGTGACACCATTATCCTTAAAGATTTAGCACACACAAAAAATACCCTCACTTGAAGGAGACTGCTTTCTGAATGTCGATTATTTTTTAACTAGGCACTGTATGAGAACAATAGAGAGAAGCATCATTTTAGATGTCATGGCTTGACATGCAAAAGTAATATATACCTTTAGAAGGAAGTTACTAGGTTATTCCTTATCTAATCAGATAGATGAATTGAAAGTAGATTATAGCTACATCTAGCAAAGATGCTCTCCTTTTCCAGACTCTAGTCAGGATCCTCTGAGCCCTTTGATCAAGGTCTTTGACTTCAATGTATAGGAAGAATCTTACAAAGCCAGCTTAACCAGATGTCCTTCTGTCCGCCTTCCCCTCTGCACTACATATCTGATCACATTCCCCAACCTTTATCACACCTCAGTGGATGTCTCACACTGCTTGCCTTCAGCAAGGCTCCTGTTAGATGTGTCTGGCCAGAACCTGGTCTTATCTGAGGTTTCCTGTTAGTTTCTTTCCTTCCACTGGACTCTCTGACTCACTCTTGCTTCATTCCATGCTCCAGCTTTATTAATCTCTCTGTGGCTCAGATGTGCAATCCCACTTATCATTTCAGGGCTTCAAGTGTGCAGTTTCCTTCCACTAATCAGTTCCTATCTAGCATCTCTCAGATTTCAGCAGAGAAACTACAAAACCATCTTCTGACAATAGATGAAATCTGGTCCTCTTGCTATAAGGTCTCAATATACACTGGACATGAAAAGCACTCAGCACAGTAAAGATAGATTTTCGGTCCTTTTTCGTCTCACTAGAACATTAAATGCCATGATGCAAATGATATACATGAATGTCACAATTTGCAAATTGCTTTACTCAAAAGTGAGTGTATTATGTGTATATATGTATGCATATATGCATATATATATATATATATATATAATGTACATGTCACATTCAACACATTCAACACTAAGCCCTTTTTATGCTCCCCACCTTTCTCCTATTTCTTCATCTTCATCCTTCACCATCATCGTCTACCATTTCTCTGGTGTTTAACATATCAGGAAACTAACGATAACCTAAACACCACCTCAAGCAGTAAACCACTCAAGTGAACTCTGACTTTGCAATCTGACAGATAAACCACCCAAATCCTAGAAGTTCATTCATTTAAATGAAGTGGCACTGTCAGAGGGTGCTAGAAGACAATCGGGATACAAGTCAGCCGGGCTTCCCGCTGCTGCGTTTGCACCCGGACCCTGCACTCTGCACCGTCTCCGTCAGTGCCTGGATGCTCTTGCCACTTGGCAGCGGGTGCTGCGCTCTGCTCTGTGGCTCTGTGAGTGCATGCTTGTCACTGCCTACATTGCCTGGGGCTTGCAATAGTGAAAATTCCCAGCATGGGGGTTGCAATAGTGAAACTTCGCAGCAGGGAACGTCAGAGCTTCCCACACTTCCTCATCAGTCTAAATGGTTTATGCCGGAAGTAGGTTCTTGAGGCATATGTTTTTAAAGAATCACCACAGTCACAGCAGCAAGGATCCTGGTGATCTAACTCAGGTTCACAAATAAGAGACTAAGTCTTACATATGCTAATAAGCTTGTTGCTCAGGGTCACTAAGTGGAGCCGTGGAATTTAGGGCTTAACACAGCAGCCCACACCACGTTGCCCACCCCTCCCTGATTAGTGACTGAGATAAACCATCTTATTTTTAAAACCGAATGGTCAGTTCTCAGACCAACTGACCTTTTTGCGGATGCTGGTGTGTACATGTGGGTGTTCATTTCTGATTAATACCAAAGAGGGTTCTAAAGAGAACCACATGCTCTCATTACTTTCCCCCAAATGTCATGGTCTTTTATTGCCTATCTGCAGGTCAAAAAGTCTCTGGAATGTCTTTGTGCTACCTAAGCAATAAGAGAGCCTGGGCTCAGTCTGTCTTTGTGCAAGTCCTTAACCCCCTCTGGAGGCATCCACACTAGCTTTTTCAGCTTTGTTTAATGGCCAAAACACTTCAAACAACTAGACAGATTATATTGTTTTCACTTCAAGGCTGTTTTATCATCTTAAGTCCTCCTTTCTTCGGTCACACTTTCCTGGAAATTTAAAAGACAAAAAAATGCCTGCAACTAAATTGTGGGTCTCTCGGTGCAGTTTCAGCAAACAATATTCAAATTGTATTCTTCATGTTGTGCCTTGGGCCAAAAGCCAGCACTAAATCTTGGGCTTAATCCTCCTAATGCCCCTAGTGCCCCCTCTCAGGGACCAAAGCAAGGCACAGGGGTGCAGATACACCAGTGCTCACGCCTTGAGATCAGCATCTGCCTCCTGGAGCAGCATCTGAGGCTGAGCACACAAGGGCTGAGCAACTTGCAAATGACAGGACTCTAATGATAACTCCTCAGGCAGGAGGGGTGGGGGAGTAGGGGGTTGGGAGGGGAGTATTTCCTTGAATTACTAGAAGCTTAAAAGTCAAGAGAGGTAATATGGATTATCTCATTAAAATAAATGAAGTTATCAGTGGTACGTGACAAAGACACTTGATTTTTTGGTATCATCTCAGAGAAAAGACCCATTTGATTTTTAATGTGTCCTCAATAATTTATCTAACCTGAAAATGAAATACACATACATATATTTATTTGTATCTGCAGGTATTTGTGTTTAGATACATATTCTACATATAATTAGATATGTGCATATATGCTTTGTGAATAGCAGGACTGATAAAATACTGCATTTAAGGGATGCAACAGATTTGCATGGAAAAGAGAAAATGAATATTCTAAATGAATACATGAGGGAATGTTCCATCTTGCAAATAATCAAGTAAATGCAAATTAAAACAATGAGGATAGAAATTTCATTGCTCTTGCAAAGAAGAACTTCTAAAATAAAACTCAATTACCAATGTTAGTATAGATATGGAAAACTGTATATGTTTAAATAATATGGGATGCAGTTGAAATGTGGATCTGTCCATCTGAAAAGCAATATATTAATTCATAACATGAAAAATAAAGATATCTCAGTAGTCCTGCTCTTCAAAACTATTCTGTACAGTCTCTTTTCCCTTTCAATTAAGATGTCAATTGCATATTAACTAAAAGTAAGAAATCAAAATGCACAACGACATGTGTGTTCATTGATTGGAATAGTACACAAATATTTAAAAATACTTTTTAAATCTGAAACATGTAAAGTATATGTGACACGAATTCAAAGAACAAATTTTAAAACACTACACTCATATCAATATGCAAATATCTATTTACCTAAATTTTCATGGAAACATAATGTCCTTTACTATTTTGAATATCTAACCGTCTTTTACTTTTTAAACTATTTTTAATGTTGGCGCATAGAAATTCTTTTCTTTTTCTTTTAGATTTTTGTTATTATGCAATTTTCCCAATTAAAATGTGGGGGAGAAAAAAAAGACTGACCCAGATTCTACAGGGAGAAAATAGAATTGCTTTCTCATTAAGGAGTGTGTGTATATAAAGTTAAGGAGTGTGGCTAAGTTCAGAAGTCAGATGACTTCTTTGTGGCTTCTCTCCCCTTGCAAATTGTAAGACCCTGGAATTTACAACGTGTGCCAGCCACTGCTTATGTAAGAGAAGATGATTGTTTCTCATAGCCATGGAATTCAGTCTTTATTGCTTAGTAAACTTCCTTTTAACATCTTAGCAAATGTTTTTCCTATTTGGTAGCACCCAATTTTAGATCACAAAAATGCTATCTTTTCTTAATGTTAGACTGTCTAAATAAAAAATAAAAAAAGCAAACAGAAATCTGTTAAAACTATAACTATAGCTTTATATATAACTCTTATAACTATATCTCATAAAACTAGTCCACTTGGGGCCTTACCAAGACAATATATTTTAGTGAATGCAACTTTTCCCCCATTTTTTTCTTCAGGTACTTTGAAGTATACAACAGTATTAGCAAAATAAATGATTTTACAAAATCAAGTTTGAGTCCAAATCTAGATTGCAAGAGGGACATGAAAAAATTACAGGTATGTATTTTTTCTATATGAAATAAAGCAATCGAATAACTGACATAATCATTATTAAAAGCTCTTCCCTTTACTAAGTTTGCATATGTGCTTGGTCTGTGAAAGAGTTAATTTGCCTCCCTCTCTTCACTCCCACCAAATGAATGAGCAGTTTACTTTTTTTTTTTTTTTTGGTAGTTTTTTTTTTTTTGGATTCTCAGTAGGGACTGACCTGTTTCATAGGGGCGTAATGGGTGTGAGTTCCAAAGAATCCCACTGATCTAGGTATTATAGAGAGCTTCTAATACAAAAGTCCATAGAGAGCTTTTAGATTTTCAAATATCCAGTTTTAACTTGAAAGCTGTGCACATTTGCTCTAGGAAGGCATAACAATGGCTCTCCAACATTGCTCCTCTTTTCAATATAACCACACTTGAAAGGAATTTAGTTTCTTTAGCATCCCAAGGACCCAAGGTCCTCAGTGTTGGAATCACAGAAAGATTCCACGTGACAAACACCACAGTAGTTTCTTTTGAACTTTCCACAGCTGTTTCTCAGCCCCTCAGAAGGAGCAATGTTGGGTGGAGGGCAATCTTCCTCACTGGAAATGTGGGGTGAAGCTGAAGGAAAATCAATGAGATTTATCACCTTCCTTTCATGATGTACTTTGACAGCAAAGTGACCCAGAAAGTTAAGCATATTGTGTATGCATGTCAACTTAATGAGATATTGGAGACTGTTTTTCATGATCATTTCCTTTGGGAAATTTCTTTATCAAGTGATTTTTATCAGTAAATCTTTTTCCAATTCCAATGAGAGTTGCAACACTGTTGAGAAACATGAATGCACAATCAGAACTTCTTCTAGACAAGTACTATGGTGGCAAATAGAAAACTTTCTTCCCTGAAGGGAATTCCGTCGTTTGTTTCATTAGGGAAAATAGTCAAAATATCCATTCTGTGAGTTACCTACTATTAATGAAGGATTAAATATATATACAAACATACAGGGTTACTATATGAATGAATCACTAATTCCATTTCAAAAGATGGTTAAATGAGATTGTTTTAGTGGCTATCCTACCTATCTTTGATTCATTCATTTATTATGTTTCTTGAGCATCTAGTATATGCCAGGTATTATTCTAGTGAATACAAAACATTTTTAAACAAAACAGGTAAAATTAATCCCTGCTGGGCCCTCACCGGTAGCACAGTGGGTTAGGACGCAACACTGCAAGCGAGCCACAGCAGCTTTAGTCCCCGGCCTGGAGATGATCCATATGGCATGGCAGACCTCTCCTGACACACCAGCTGCTCCCCTCAGCAGTGTACTTCATTGATCTGCCTGTTCTGCTCCCCACTTTGTCTTTGGTAAAGCCTCTGGCTGCCCCTGCACCTCTGGCCTGTATCCCAGTTCTGTATGAATAAATAAGTAAATTTTTTAAATAATAATAATAATCCCTGCCTTTGTGAAGCATCCATTCCAGAATAAGGGGGCAAAATATAATCAATAAACGTAAAGATATATAAGTAATATGGTGCTAGTTAAGTGTTATGGGGACAAAAATATAGCCAATAAAAGGATTAAGCATGCTGGGAAAGTGAGTAGTTTGTCCCATTTTAAGTAAGAAGAGAAGCACGTGCTACATTGAAAGTTCAGCCTTTGTTCCAAGATTGAAAATAGATGAGAGACCCAGACATTTAGAGGAGTGACAGAAAAATATTCGAGCAGAAAGAACAACCTGTGCAGAAGTCTTGAGACAAAGTACCTGATCTGAGAGCAGCAAAAATCCTGGCAAAACTGAAATAGAGTGAAGAAGGATTGTCACAGGCCTGAGGTCAGAGTGCCATGGGGTCACTGCTATGGTTTTGGTTTTCACTCTGAGAAGGCCAGGAGCCAAAGAAGAGTTTGGGAATGAGGAGCAACATTGTCAGATTTACTCTCGGAAGAATGGATGGGAGAGGACTGAGTGCTGTGTCTTCGAGCAAATCTTACTGCCATTGCCATCTAAAGGCTGAAGCCCCGTGCACTGCTAACACATTCTTGCTTTCATTCAGTCACATTTCCTGAACTGTTGGAAGAGCTAGAAATACTGACATGCACAATATCTTATCACATTTGTATGCCCCCGCCTTCAAAAACCCTTCCTATTTGGGAAAAGCCAGTTTACATGAGCCTTTGACATGACATGGGACCTCACCTCGACCCTGCAGGTTCACTTCAGTCCACAATGCCATGACTCATGTGAGAGGAAGTCTTAATTGTCTTTAAATGCAGCTCTTACAAAACTCAACCATCTGCTTAAAAAAAAAAAAAAAAAAAAAAACCATGCCGTCTTGGTTTCATTGAAGTGATTGTTATTTGCCAGTTTTATTTGTGTTTTACCAAATGCAAACATTACTGTTTCACTTACTATCAGGTCACATTGGATAAATACTATTTTTTCTTTCAGTATTTCTTTCTCTTCTTCCTCCACTCCATGCATCTCTCATTAAAATAAGTTTTAGGTTTCGGGCCCTCCCTGGTGGCACAGCAGGTTAAAGCACAGCACAAAGAAGCTAAAGCCACTTCCACATGAGTTCAATCCCAGCTTGCCCTGGAGGAGATCCACATGGCCAGGCAGACTTCTCCTGACCCACCTGCTGCTCCCCTCAGCAGTGTACTTCGTCGATCTGCCTGTTCTGCTCCCCACTCTGTCTCTGGTGAATCCTCTCACCCTCCGCATCTCTGGCCTGTACCCCAGTTCTGTACGAATAAATAAATAAATCTTTTTTAAAAATAGGTTTTAGGTTTAAGCTTATGTTCCCATGTAGTTTTCACATTGTCTTAATTTGGGAAAAGGATTTTTGTTTCTAGACATCTTTTGTTTATTTAAGGTGACTACTGGCGTTTATTTGATTGGGTATAGTTCTCTGTCTGGCTGTCACCCTCTGACATAGCTGTTCTGCTGCTCAACATTCTCTAATGGTAGCAAACGAAGGGTGGCAATTTCTGTTTCATCTTATGAGCAGGATGGAAACACATGATGGTGATGATGGTGGCAATAATGCTGATAATTCTCAGCTGCAGCCTCAGGCCTTAGGTAGCTACATAATCTATTACTGTCTTGATGTCCTTAGTGTTCGAGCCCTTGTCTAGCCCCAAAGGCAACACAGAAGTCTTGACTGTTGGCTACCATGGATAGATTCATAGAAAGCTAATCTCAAATCCATTCATTCAAGGCTCTTCCCTTTGACGTTGCTAGTCCATTTTCTTTCTTGTGGTACCATTTGAGTATTTCTATGCCTTCCAATATTCTGCTTGAGCTCAGAGAATGGAGCACTTTCTCAATGTTTGCAGAGATCGTAACATCATTGTCTCATTCACTTTTCTCTCTCCCCCCCTCCTGCACTCCCAGTCTCTCTCTTCTTGACCCTCTGTTTTAGTCTCTCCCCTTTTTATAACAACTTTATGCTCTTTCATTTGGTTTACATCTTAACTTGTAAATCCAGTTAGGGGAGGTTCTGGAAAATCTCTTGGTATCTCGCCAAAGCTAGTTTTGATGCTATCTACTTCAAAAAGCTCATGCTAAGTCCTTGTGGACAGAGAAACTCAACTTGGATGTTCAGGGCTAGATTCTTTGCTGCCCTTTTCCCTCTCAAAATAATCAGTGCTTCATTGTGGAGGACCAGGTTTGGAGTGAGTAGGAAAATTAAGATTTTTTTTTTAAAAAAGGTTATTGCTCATATTTAAGTAAAAATAATGAGAGTTCATACAATGAGAGCCTCTTGTATGCCCTGGTCTTAACCCCAATATGCTTCTTAGGATTGTTTTCTATGGAAAACTATAGATCAATGAAGTACCTTCCTTCTCCTGCCAGGTTTAATGATCATGCCACTTAAAAAACAGGCATATCCTTAAAAAATATAAAACTTCAAATCCCACTGATCAATATTTACATTAACTAATAATAACAGGAAATTCACTTGCTGAAAGTTTATCGTTAGTGTATTTTCACTAAGTATGCCTTAATCTGGGCACCAAACATCTACTGTTCAGATGTCAAACTTTTGAATAATGCTTTTTTACAAACTGAGGCTGAGAACTGTGCCAGCTGTCTTGGGGTGCTGGAGGCAGTGGGTGGCCTAAGGCAGTGCCTTCATCCTCTGTCAGAGCCACAGTGCAGAAGAATGATAATTAAAGACCCTGAGAAGTCAGGTTGGAGGTAAAGATTCCTGTAGAACTGTATTTAATACGGTTCCCCACAGATGTCTTTGAATCTAGGGCAGGAATAACAAAAATGTTTTGGGGCTGTAGGTGGAGAGTCTAGTTCTCCTGCAGCTCATGGTGTTTGGGGGGGGGGGGCGAGGGAGGGGAGGAGGTGGGAGAAGGATAAAGAAAGCAAAGTGATGATAAATCAATGCTGGACCAACATCGGCAGCAAAGCAGGAGATCCACTCATTCAGCAAATGTTTGCAGAGCACATACAGTCTGTCAATCTTTCTGCTGCACACCAGAAGCATAAAAATAGGCATGCTTTCTGTGCTCAAGGAGCTCTAAGTGTCCTCTACTTCTGCAAGAGCAGTCAGTTCTCAAACTAAAACAGGGACTTGTTAAAACAGATTCCTGAGCCCCGGCCCCAAAGTTCCAATTCAGTGAAAGCAGGGTGGTACAAGAGATTATGCATCTTGTCACAGGCACCTCTGTGGGTTGAGTCTACAGTTCTCCAGACCACAGGTGGGGTGGTGGTGGTGGGGTACTTCTGGGTGAGGGGCCAGAAACTGCTGCTTCCAGAGCCTAGGAATGACTGTTATTTGCAGAATAAAGAAGTTCTTAACTTACTGGTATGTCTATGGTCATATTATAAAAGCCGCAATTAATGATCTATCTGGACCATATAAGAGCTGAACTTTTGCATTTATCACCATTTTACTCTCATCATGAAACAGTGATAGTTTCTTTCATTAGCCACGAGTGCCTTATGGAGAGGCTCAGAAAGGTCAGGCATTGACCAAACAGGACTGCAGCTGAGCTGGGACTCAAGCCTATCTCTGTTAATCCAAAGATGCTGTATAATCCACTCACCTCACTATTTGGGACAGCTGATGTTGGTGACTGTGAGAGGGAAGTCTGTGAGACAAGGAGCTTGCTAAGTATTAAGGAGCTGCAGATAAATTATTTTTTCTCCCTCATTTCTTGTTCTTGCAGAGAGCACCTCATTTGTTAAAAGAGAACAGCTCAGACAAGACTCACAGGAAAAGAAAGGCTGCCCTTTACCTCCCAGGAGTCTGTAAACACCTCCCAACACTTGAGCTACTTCTGGAATGCAGCTCTCAGCCACACCCCCTCCTTTCTACCAAGGCCCAGAGGGGAGGTGAAAGACCACCAAGACAGGTTTGGGGGAAGGGGGAGCTGGCAGGATTGTATGTCAGCAGTGCCACCAGCTGGAGAGCAGGAAGGCCTCCTCCTGAGCCTCCCGCCTAATCCCCAGCCTGGGCTGGTTGTCATGGTGACTGGGGGATGCTGGTGCAGGTGCCTTATTGTGACTGAGCCATGTGTGACTCAAAGGATGAGCAGAATTAAAGAGGAGCTGTGGCTGCCCTGCTGCTCAGGCCAGGGCGAGTCTTGTGGTGCTCTCAGCAGAGTGAGAGAAGGAGAAAGCTGGGAACATGCAAGAACCTAACCCCACCCCACCCTTAACCTGGCTGGAAGTTTAAAGAGACATAATGGCCTTATGTTGTAGGCCTCAGATTTGTGAGTATTGATTAGAAAAGATGCTTTCCAATGTTAGGAGAGGAATATATGTTGTTCCAATCTCTCTTTTATTTTCCTACCAATTATCCATTTGCAGGAAAAACATAGGTGTTGAGTCTTCTTGTTCTCAAAATCAAAAGTGAAATAGCAAGAAATAAGTAAATGAAACCAAAAGAATGTGAATGTTTTTGAGTGTGTGTGTCTGTGTTTGTGCCTATGTATGTCTTTCTGGTGAGGGAGGAGGGGTTTCCTTGTTCGCTAGTGCTAAAGAATTATTTCAGCTGGATTTCAGGGTGGTTTGTAAGAAAGAGTAAAATGACACCTGTACTCTCTGTTTGCTCCCCATCATTCCACTATTAGTCTCTCTCTCCAATTCTATCAATAGATGGAACATGAATACCTGGTCCCAGAAATAAAATTCTGAGCATGATTAGAATGCTAGACATTAGATGAAACTTTTCTCATTAATTCAGACAACATAGCCCTTGAAGGTAAGTGCAGTCATTTCTATTTTACTGATGCAGATATTAGACTTCAAAGAGCTTAAGTAATTTGCCCCAAATCAGACACATATTTAGGTCTCTCTGGTCACCAAACCTGATTTTTTGCCTTCTATACCACTAAGTCACACTGTCTTTCAAAAGAAAAAGAAAAAGGGCCCTCCCTAGTGGCACAAGGGGTTAAGTCTCTGCACAATGAAGCTATCCTCAGCCTCTGTAGCATGAATTCCATCTCCATCCAGGGAGCTGTCCCATATGGCACAGCAGACCACTTCTGTCTCCCTGCTGCTCCTCTCAGCAGTGGATTTCGAGGATTCACCTGTTCTGCTCCTCACTGTCTCTGGTGAATCCTTTCACCCCCCACCCAATACGTCTCTGGCCTATACCCCAACGCGTGTATGCATAAATAAATATATCATTTTTTAAAAGACTCATTTCATGCTCATATCTGGTAATTTTGACATTTAATTGGCCAATTAGAATCTTACTGTTTTTTGATGCCATGTTCCAGGACTTTTATTCCAATCTTTAGTATTAATAACATATTTGTTGAATAATTTCACCATGTCCATTTCACAATCCTATAGAACAGGGTATATATTAAATATTACTGTTAATATTAAAATATCTGAAACCTTATCTATCTATGTCTTAAGTTGTAGCTCCTATAAGCTTTCTGGGAAGAAAAAGAAAAGAAAAGATATACTTTTTTTTTTTGTCCTGGTTCCCATGGAAATAAAGCTAAGCTGGGTGGGTTTGAAGCTTACACAAGGGGCTTTTGAGAAATATAAGAGCCCCTCTCATGATCTCTCTTGAGGATTTTTGTTGTCTTGTTATATCTGAACTCTGGACTTTTATTAGTGTCTGTTGTTTCAGACTGGATACTTAGGCTTAAGCAATGTACGTGAAATGATGTTCACAAAGCTTTCCTTCCAGGATGTGCTTGATAGAGATCAATGCACTTAATATTCATTTCAGGCTAATTAGTGAAAGCCAGGGTCCCCTGAGCACCAAGAGCCAGGAGAAGGGACAATTTAGGACATCTTTGTCTAATTCCTCTTTAAATGCTAATAGCTTTGAGATTATTCTATTAGCAGGCAGTATCAGAAAAGGAATAAAAGGGACTATTTCATTTAATAAAGGGATCGCCAAATGGCTTGGAATGTTTGTAACAGTCTGAGTAGTTATCTATTCATTTAGGTCAAACTAGTGAGGACATCAGGAAAATATAACTAAAAAAGAGCAATCTGATTTATGTACAACATGCAACAAGGCTTCATTACAAAGCAACCCCCGGTCCCTATGCTTCTACACTGGAAACAGATTGGTTCTAAGGCAGAGCATGAAGACTCCTTGCCTTTAAATCTCAGAACTCCCAAGTCAAACATGTATAACATGATCGATGAAAGGCATGTTCTCATGCTTAGTCTTACCTGGACAATGTGTTTCAGGAAGCCAGACAAGGAGGCTGGTTCTAGATACAAGCATCATTGTGAAAACCAGAAAAGATTTGTGTCCCAACCCTGGCTCCTTTTCAGAAACCCCAAATACACCTACCTCAGGCTACAAGAATTTTATAGAAGGATGGCCCTCCTACAACTTAGTAGACAATTAAACAAGGTATCTCACTTGTGTAAGAATGGGACCAGTCTTCCCCAAAGGGTCATATATACTTTACCTAATAGGCCCAGAGTAGCCTCTTGTCACCTTGTCGTGGGAGCCAGATAGCAATCAGGCCTGGGAACCTACGAGGTCTATTATCATCATTCCTTAAAGAATGTAGATTGTTTTAGGTAGAGATGAGTGGGCAACTTAAAAGTTAGGAGAAATTTCTGTTCTTGACTAAGTCCTTTATCCTTCCCTATTAGAAGACCCTCCTAAACTCCTGTCCTTTCCCTAATCTAAGAAGCAATCACTGCTCTCCCTTTTGTGATTTAGAAGAATATATGGGGGAGGAGAGGTTTCATCCAGCTCTAGGTTTATTAGTTATCAGCATGTTCCTCTAGCTAAGAATCTTATGTTTACTTTCAAAGTAAAGATGAAGTTACCTCCTCATCTGCCATGTGAAACCTCCCTTCTCTCTGTGCTCAATACCCCAGGATCAATATTCCTGGCTGACTCCATTATTCTTTAGACTCTACAACTATGTGAATTCTCCATACATGTTATTAAAATGACTGTTTTCCTTAGCTAACCTATCTGATTATTTGTGTAGCTCGAAAAGAAACTAGAGGCATAGAGATGATATTTTTGTGTGTGCCCTAACATATCTGTTGGCTTTCTTAGATATATAATAAACAAAATCATAGTATCAAGCTCGCAGAAGTTGTTTTAAGGATAAAATGAGAAAGTATATGTGCAAAGAGATCATGGCAAATGTTCAATAGTGAATGTTCAATAGATGGTATTGTTACTTGGCTCAGATATAGGAGGCTGATTCTGTCAAAGACACCTTAAGAGCCAAGGGGTAGTTGATTGGGTTAAGAGCAAGTATTTGTTACTCAAGAAGAATCCATCTAACAAACATGTCCTGCCAAAGGAGATGGCCAAAGACTTGGATTACTCTTGTTAGCCTAGTGGTGACATCAGATTATTTTAGGACTTTGATTCCTGGCATTCACAGAGATTATGAAACTGGGTGACTTCCAAGGGAAGGGAGTCAATGATGTTGCGCTTAGACCGTGTTCCTGCTGAATAGGGAGAGGGACAGTGAGCTCTGAATCTAAAGGTTGCCTTTACACACTGCCTTTGTGAGGAGTGGCTATTGAGTAGCCAGAAAACCTTCTTTGAAATGCAGATTTCAGTTCATAATCCAGATATGCTGAATCAGAATTGCCACTGGATAATGTCAAGGAATAAGAATTTTTGAAAATTTCAGGACACTGGGACATGTTCTGTGGGCGAGTGTTTGAAAACCAGTTTGTTAAGTGGGTGCGCCTGGGCCTGCTGCACAAATATGTCACATTTGATATTCTGCAGAGCAGCTTGTGCTTCAGTCTCACAGGGATGCATTTCAAGACTATTAATATTTTCATCACAAAACATTAAGTGCCTATTTGCCTTATTCCTGCTTTCCTCCACTAATAAGCGATAAGAAAGTGGAAAATAAAAGATGATGCTTAATGACAACCTTTTGATATCCCATAAGGTTTCCTGTGCCTGGACCTATTTCTTGCTACACATGGAAGAAGTAATGGGAAAGGAACAGATAAGCTGGTGTAGGAAACGCAATGTTGGGGCTGACTTAGCATGACCAACAACTTGTCTGACTGTTTGACATCCACGGCAAGTAGACAGTGTAGCATATGATTGAAACTAATTTCAGAGGCATCCTTGATTTGTTTTCCTAGAGTGAAATCCAGACTTCAGAGGGCAGAAAATAAATATACAAAGAGTGAAACTGCCGGGTCCTAAGTCAGGTATGTGTTTAACTTAGGCAGATATGACCCAAACGTTGCCTGAAACAAATGAACCAATGTCCAGGGCTCCCAGGATATATGAGTATTCACATTCTTCCCACATCCTCACCAAGATAGGGAATTTCATTCTATTTAATTTTAGCCACTCTGGTGAATGGTTATTGGAACCTTATAATGATTTTAATTTGCATTTCCCTAGTGAGCCATCATTTCACATGAAGTGTTTTTCCCACAACTCATCAGTTTCATTTCTAAGTATATGTCCAGACAAAGGCATGTACAACCAACCTTATTTACAACTGCCCCAAGCTGGAAACAATCCAAACAGCCATCAACAGGAGACTAGATAAATTACAGGGCATGTTTTCACAATGGATTGTATACAGGAGACAAATAAAAAGTAGTAAAACATGCAACATTGTGAATCAACTTCAGAGATATTATGTTGAGGATATTAGAGCTAGACACACAAGAATAAATACTGTATGATTCCAATAATTATAATAATTATAATAATTTCGACAGCAAGTTCACCTATGAGAGGAATATAGTTAGATGAGGTTTTGGGAAGGGATGATTCCTACATCTCCACACATAGACTGTTCTAGCCTTACTGAAATTCTTCATATTTTTGAATAAAGGGTCTCCCATTTTCACTTTGACTGTGAGCTGTAAGTTATGCCGCTGGTTGTTGGTGCAACTGGTGAGAAAAGGGCACATGGGTGTCAGGTTTTGGAAATATTCCATGTCTTCACTGGAGCAAGAGTTTTATGGGTGGATGTATATGTTAATATCCATTGAGCTATTCACATAAGGTTTATGCACTTTGTAAGTTATAACTGAGTAAGGTACAGTTTAACAAAAGCATGAAAGAATAAATAGAGCATATAACAATATGAGGAGTAGTCTTACCAGAATTGCCTGAGGCCTGCATTGGCTCCATGGGTGGTGAGGAGGATTCTAACCAAAAGTTGCCCCAATAAGAAAGAACCAGGGAAGAATATTAACATACATTGAGTATCTACCACACATGTGCTAAATAACTACATCTTCACAGCAACCTTGTTAGAGGCATTTGCCCCAATTGTGAACATGGAAAACACATTTTCCTTTTCATAGAAGTTAAACAAGTCATTAAAAGACAGGAGGTGAGTGGCCAAATGGAGTCTCAAAGCCAGGTCCACTTGTTTCATAAACACATCCTTTCCTCACCATTCTGCTACCTCAACTTGTAAAAAATTGTTGGTCATTTTTTTTTAAGATTTATTTATTTAAGCATAAAGAATTGGGGTACAGGCCATACGTGCAAAGGTGGTGAGAGGATTCACCAGAGACAGAGTAGGGAGCAGAACAGACAGATTGACGAGATACACTGTTGAGGGGAGCAGCGGGTGGATCAGGAGAGGTCTGCCACACCATGTGGGTAACCTCCCGGGTGGGGATCAAACTCATGCTACAGGGGCTTTAGCTCTTTAGTTCTGTGCTTTAACCCACTGCACCACCAGGGAGGGCCCTGTTGGTTATTTTTTGTGGGGCACAAAATATCTGACCACATTCTAAAATTATCTCAGTGTGGCACTACTCTTCAGAGGTGTGGATAAATCCTTTTCCTGTCCTTGCAGGAATGCTGTGGCCTCCTAGGGTAGGATATTCGATTTTATCCAGTGAACATAACTGCAGGTATTAGTCCTGGAAATACAATTACCCATCTCAAGTATTTGACTCAAGGACTTGGTTTAGCCTCTGGTTCTACAGCTTGCCGATGAGCCATAAGAAATAACCATTGTTATGTGACCTTCAAAACATGACAGATGAGTAGCAAAATAAATGATTCATTTAATGGGTTTAGATATACAGGGCCTTCCCCTGCTTCAGCACTGAGGTCTTATTTATGGCCTGGTCTTAACTGAATTTCTTTGTGTGGAAGCTTTGAAAAGCCATTATGGTCAGAACCTTTCACAGGATTTATTATTAGAATGCTTTAAAAATTTCTATGTAGAAACAGAAGCAGGGAATCTATTATGTCTGTTGCGTAAATGTAAAAATAGTAAAATAAACCACATAGACTTCTAAAGTTTGACACTGAAGAGTAACAAAAAAGGGAAAATAATCTGTACTTAATCCAGTTTAAGAATCTATGATTATGTAGATTTTATGAGTCTGTGACACTATTTCTGCCAGTGGATTACAAAATAAACATGTTTTGGGCATCTTAAGATACATGTCAAGTGCCAAGAATTTTTTTAGACATATGAGATAGATGAACATACATTTGACCTTCTGTAAGGTAAGAGTAGAGCCAATGATGTTATAGAGCACATGTCCTACATGGCTATAATACAAAAAAAATGATGGAATAAATGAAGTAGCATGAAGAGAAGGAAAATGAGAGAGAGATAAACTCCCTTAACTTCCTCAGGAAACAGTTATGGTTGTCAGAAACATAATGTAATTGTCAAAATATTATGACATCAGCCATGTGGTCAGTGTGATCCCTATTTTTTTTGTTTGTTTGTTTTCCTCCAGCTATCTAAGGACTATCCATCTTGATCCTTTATCCATGGTTCCCTCTCCATCTCTGTCTCCCCTTCATTGTGCTTCTTCCTTCTCTTTCCTTACCTGGATCAGAACTCTTGATCCAGAAAGACCCAAGGAGTGTAAAACACCCTTTGATCTAAGACCAAAGGTAACTGCACATGTATTTTTCCAAATATTTCCTTCGGGGAGGTTAGAGGCATGAAAATATGGTATAATTCACACACTATTGAGTAGAAATGTTTTGGAAATCAGAGGCACCATGATGGCACTGGCTAAATTTTTGGTTTAAGTTAGATCTTTGAGAAAGCTTCTCCCCAACAAAGTCACTTTAAAATTCCTAGCATATGTTTTACAATGTTTAGGAAAGACACAGCAGGCTCAGGAGATAAAGGGAAGAAGGAGCCTTCCCTCCCTAGTTAGGCCTGGCAGATGGATCTTAGAAAGAAGGTTGGTGCGTAGAAAAGTCATTGTGCCATGAGGAAAGCACACCTGTGGTGAGACGATACACATCAGTATTCTCAATGCACACAGAATTCACAAGTGTACCCATGACGTGGGTGTCAGGAAGTACCTGCACCTCTCAGTGCTCAGAGATGCAGGAACTTGCCATGAAGGAGATGGGCACCCACATATGTGCACTGACATCAGGCTCAACAAGGCTGTCTGTGTCCAAAGGGCAAGGGGTGTCCTAAATGATATCTGTGTGTGGTTGTCAAGGAAACATAATGCAGAGAAAGATTCACCAAACATACTATAAATGGTGATTACCTAAGTACCTGTCATCATTTTACAAAAACCTACAGGCAATGTGAATGATTAACCAATGGTTACCAAATAAAGCCATAATATCTCAGGGCAGGGAAAGTCAAAAGGAGAGAGAGGGGAATGCAGGAGGGTAGGACAGAAGGAGGGAAGAAAGCCAACTTTGCATGGTATTCATATTCAGAGTTAAAATATTGAGCCATTTTGGTTTAGCAAGTAGGCAACATTGGCTTCGTGGGGACCTAGAATGGACATCGGAATGGGCACAGTAATAGCTGGCATCTATTAAGCTCTTATGATATGCAGGCATCGTTCCAAGCTCTTCATGTTTTATCTCATTTACATCTCATGGCAATCCTGGGAGTGGGTACTAGAGTCATGTCCACATTAAAAGTGTGTGAAATGAAGCAAAGATTGCTTAAGGAGAATATCCAGACGTGTGCTCATAGGGAATGAAGCTAAAATTCAAACTCAGGCAGACTGGCTCCAGGGTCCTCACTCTGACCATGCTTCATTACACAGGGTGAAGACACTAGGGGGCATGGAAACGAGGATCTATGTTGTACAAGAATTATTCCCAGTGCACCTCTGAGCCAGTTTGACCTCTGGCTTTGCATTTCGTGATTTATTCAACAACTGTGGGATACCATCACCACTGAGGTTGGATGAAATGGGAGTGTGTCACCCAAATGTTCCACTTATAGGTACAAAAAGTAAGGCTTTTCGTAGTGAGCAAGTGATTGTCCCTAATTTTCATGGCTAGGATTAGAATGGATACTCTAAAGCTATCTCTAAGACTAAGTGAACTCATACACCTCTTTTTAAGGCCTCTTTCTTGTCCTGCATAATTCTTCTAACTTCCACCCACAAGACCTGTCATTCATATCAACACATCCACCATTCTCTGGAGGTAGAAAACTTTAACAAAGTAGGAGAACTGTCTTCAGATACAACTTAAAGAGCACTTCATTCCCCAGACTTGTTTTATATGGATAGGAAGGCTGAGGCTAAAAATAGCAAATGGTTTATCACAAACTCATATATAAGATAGGTAACAAAACTAATTTCTTCCATTTCCTATTTCATTTCCCTTCCTATGTAATGCATTGCTTGCCTCTGATAATCACTTTTATATGCAACAAACTTTTTATTCACAGTGACATGTACTGAATCATATGTGGACGATCCCCACCTTAAAGTTTCACACTGAATGCTAAAGTCATATTTCATGCAAAATGTTTTCTGTTTATTTTCTTAACTCTGTGTCATTAGAGTTCCAAATGTGGTAACTGCAAACTGCGACTGTTCCCAGTCTACCATGGCTACCTATCTACTATTTATTAGCACAAATATTAATTAGGTTATTGGTTCTACATTTATTGTCATTTAATATCATTAGCTACCAACCATGTGGCAATGATATGTATCTCAAGATTTATACCACATTTGTTCAACATTCATGTAGTATTTGCTGTATACCTGCTATACTGTGTGCACACATGTAAGTATACATACAAGTTTATGATACACATATGTATATCATATGTAATATATAATAGATATAGGGAGATAAATACTCAATTAAGAAATACACATATTTCTCTTCAAATGCCTTCATAATTTGATATGATACCTCCATTTTAAATTCTTAAAAAATTATACATTAAAAAGTTTCTATATGTCACAAAATTTTATATTTAAAAAAGTTTCTACTTGTTATTCTTATTTTTTTTCTAAATGGAGATGACATTGGTTTATAGCACCATGTATATTTTAGGGGCAAAGTTTCATAGCTCTTCAAAGGCATGTTGCTATGTCATGCCAATTATATTATTCAGGACACCAAAACAATGAAATTAATTGGATTTCCTTGTGAAACTTAAAGCAAAATAAAAGGAAAGTAGAATAGGAAGTTGCCCCAACCCTGAAAGTGGCAGGGAAGAAGGCTAAGATCTTCCACACACGATTCCCTACAGAAGAGACTGACGAGAGCAACTGGGCAGGGCAGAGAGGCCACAGCGGTTCCTTCCTGAATTTCAGGCAAACTAATTAAGAAACTAATGTTCAGGAGGAAAAAAACATAACCAGCTACTCCAGAAAACAAGTACAAACCAAACAGACTGTCAAGAGGATCTATCTCAGAATCATTTTACTTGGTCCTTAAAATAACAACAGTTACTTGTTTCACACTTAAGAGAGTTGCACCTGCTCCAGGTGATAAATACAGGCCTGATGAGTATCCTTCTTTGTGTTCCAACTTGAATAGTGTTTTTTGGTTTTGTTTTTTAAAGATTTATTAGTATTTATGCATACAAAAAATGGGGTGTAGGCCAGAGGTGTGGGAGGTGAGCGGATTCACCTGAGACAGAGTGGAGAGCAGAACAGGCAGATTGACTGAAATACACTGCTGAGGGGAGCAGCAGGCAGGACAGGAGATGTCTGACACTCCATGTGGGTCACCTGCCAGGTGGGGATCAAACTCGTGCTGCAGTGGATGCCTAAAGCTTCATAGAACTGAGATTTAACACCTTGCATATGGCTTGCTAAACAGAAAAGTCCTTTTCTTTTGACATTATCAATACAGTGGCAGATGATATTCGGGCCTACATCATGAATCACCGCCTAATTGGAGCCCTAGAACCCTGTACCATGTTGGATACTGTGGGAGGGCTGTCTTACTTAATCCTTATAGGAGCGTGGTGAGTTGTATTATAATCTCAAATTTAGAAATGAACTAAGAGAAATACAGAGTTGAAGCAATTACTTAACCCGTTTTGCAACTGAAGAGTGTCAAATAAGGTTAGAAGCCCAGGTTCATTTCGTGACAAAGATAGTGTCTTCAGCTGCTAGTGGCACTGCTTAGAACAGCTGCCTTCAAAAACAGAGCTCACAAATGCAGCTTTCAACTAAATATGCACACAAATGAAACTGCCATAAACACAAATTCTAGCATTCAGAGGCTCTATATCCTTACTCTGACCCTCATTTTAAGGAAGAGCGAGTCCCCTCATCCCTTCTCAGCAGCTGGATTGCTGGCTTTGCCCTTAAACTTAGTAGCTGCATTCACTCTTCAAAGCACCAGGTTCCACCTTGGGGGATTATAAAAGAAAAGCTGACCAAAAATAATCTCCACTCTGGCAGCATTTAAAGAACCCAATTTAGGAGTATCGAGGTGTCAAAATTCATCGTAACAGTTCACCTCAGAAAAGGCCTTCAATGTCAATTAATCTTTGCAGCGAGAGTACCTTGGAGCAAAAGCTGAGAACATATCCCAGTACAGTCACCTCCTGAGCCAGGTCTCCTCACAGCCACTGTGAATGTCTCCTCATTTCATAGACACTACAGAGCAAAATTAATGCTGCAGCCAGTGAGGACGCTGCCCCCCCCACTCTGAAGGCATTTCCTTTGCTACAAGTACCACAGTAAAGTACCCCAGTATGGGTAGGTAACTAGCATTATATTTTTTTCACAATACTAGAGGCTAGAAGTCTGAAATCAAGGTATTGGTAGAATTGGTTTCTTTCAATGGTGCTTCTTTGGGCTTACAGGTGACCATCTTCTCCCATAATTTCATGTCTTTCCTCTGTGTGTGCTTTCATCCTAATCTCCTCTTCTTAGAAGAACATAAATCATAGAGGATTAGGCTACACCCAATGAGACTTCATTTTACCTTAATTCTCTTTTGAAAGGTCTTATCCCCAAATTCAAGTCACACGTCCACTTACTAGGGACTAGGCCTTCAGTGTATAATGTGTGGAGCAGGGAGATACAATTCAGCCTATAAAACAACTCAACTGAAATAATCCCAGTCTGGTATGGTTCTGCCGACGCCTCTGAAAAGTTCAGTTCTTACTTAACAGCCTATTCCTGACACTCAGCAATCCTCCCCAACCCCAATCGCAACCTCACACCAGAATTGTTTTATAAAGCCCAGTGAAGTCTTGCACTCCCAGATTGTGGGGGTTGGTCCAGGATTAACACAAATCCCAAGATTTGTGATATAATTTTTCAGGTAAATCAAAGCCCCCCATATTTGGTTTAGAAAACCACCCTGGAATGACATAAACTAATGGGTCAAGAAGAGAGGGCCTGAGAAATATTTAAAGCAAGTTCCAAAAGCAAGTATCTAAGAAGACTGATCAAATAAAGAGTATTGGGTGACACTTTTTGAGACATTGGATAAAGCTATGTCTAAAGTCAAACTCTCAATAGCTAAAAGAATGTGGAGTTGTATATTTGTAAATATATATATATATATAATTTTTCTAAATAATATATCCTTTGCTTCAGTCATTTAGAATCTGGCTACCTGTGAGTCACAACAGGAAGAAACCTTGCTGAACCAATGTCTCATTCACATAGAGAAGAAGAAGCTAGAAGGAGATTATCACAATAAGCTAGGAATATTTCCTTCCCTAATGCGTTAGCCCTGTGGATAAGACATCTGTGATAAGTTTCTAGAAGTCAAGATCATATAATTAATTAATTAAATGTCTACAAAACACCTACTAAAATCAGATATTACACTACAGTGTGTATACAGGCTCAAAAGGGACACTACATTCTTAATACCCCCCAAAGGGATGAAGATTAGTTCTGGGGGTGGAAAAATATTATTATTTGTTATCTATCAGGCATAGTTTTGCACACAGGGAATAAATTATAGAGTATAGTGGCGGTATTATAACTTCATGGGGGAAATGGCACGTAGAACAGGACACAGAAACCTGTTCACAGACTCCAAAGAAGAGAGAAAAAATAAAAGTTTTAGAAATACAGTATTAATGGGTGTTGGGAGAGATGTGAATGTAAGTAAAAGTGGTACACAGCCCTGTGATAAAGACAAATGGACAGTAAGGGCTGAAAGAGGAAGCATTTTCAATCCTACAGTGTTAGTGGACTGAAGCACCAAAATACAGAAAATGATACATTACCTTACCCTGAAAGCTGGGGAGTCAAGGAGGAAAGTCACTTCCTATGCAGAAGGCCCATGGCAGCATAAAAGAACCCCAGTATGGCTGGAGTTTAGACTGTGAAGTGAGGCTGCCGCAACAAAGACAGGCAGAGCAGGCAGGAATATCTTAGTGAGAGTGGATTAAACACTTCAGTGTTTTTATTCTCTTTTCAAAGAATTGTGGAGGTAGGGAGCTCTAATTTCCATTCAGTAACTCAAAGCTTTCAGAGTTGTATTTCTGAAATTCCCTTTGCCTTTTTGTCCATGTTTGCCACTCGACTCATTCCAGGTGTCTCAGGTAGTTCAAACACTCATGTTTAAGGAAGGAAACTATGAAGAAATGGCATTTGTTTTATAAATCTATTGATTTTTATCAGGAAAGCAAAAGCTTTATCAAAACAGCAACTGATTCTGACTCTGGGTTCTTGTGGATTATTGGGTCATCTCTAGTCACAAAGGAAGCTGGGAGGATGGCCAGCAGAATTGTCATGAATTGTAGGGACAGTTTCCCAACATCTAGCTAAAGACAGGCCTGTCACTGTTGCGAATTTAATCTCAATATTGCTGGAAAGAAATACGTGGGGAGAGGCTAGGGTAAAAATGATCAAACATCAAATTTAGTTAGTTCTTTGTAACTAAGAGTGGGCATAGAATAAAATTCCAAAGTACTCTAGAAATTACTATTACAGAGGTGATGAGATGATGGTGATTTTTACATAAATCTTCATCTTTCCAAATTTTCTATAGTGACTATGTATTAATCATAAGATCAAGAGAAAACAAATAAACATTATAATATATTCAGAGGAACAGTTCTTGATAACATGACTGCTTAGGGAAGAGAAATAAATCATTTAAGAGGTAAATTGGTAGAGAAATTAAATCTAGCATATCCAGGTAATTGAACTAGAAAATACAAAAAATAGGGAAGAAAATCAGAATGACTCAAGAAGAGAAATATGAAATGATTTGCAGAAGCCAACTCATTTCAGTTCTTCAGAGGTAATTGCTAATATTTCTGGAATTTTGCAAGTTAGTTTTCATGCATATTAGTAAAAATTAAACTGTATGAACAGTTTAATAGATGAAGGGAACAAACACTGAAAATGATCACTTCCTAATTATCATATTGTATCTTACCATTGTCCATGCTTTTGAGGTTCGGCTCTGGTACTGGTGTGAGCATGCCTACTGCATATCTGTTGACAAGCACTTTCATTGATCGTCAAATCAGTAACCTGAAACAGTTCATAACGGGAGTATTTACATCACAGAGATTGTCAAATGCTACACATCACAACTCACAGCTTGATAAATTGTTTTGTTTATTGTCTACACTCACGATAGAAAATGCTATTAAACTAGATTTAACTTAAATTGTATCTTGTCTGTAAGCAACATACTTGTAAATGGTATAAAAATTTGAGAATTTCCTATCACCATTATCATATTTATTACTAATTCTTAAATCCTTTTGGTGGCACAGCATTGTGAAGCTATCTTCAGCTTCTGCAGCACAAATTGGATCCCTGGCCAGACATGGGATGGCATGGCATGGCAGACTTCTACCTTGCCCGCTGCTCCCCTCAGCAGTGTATTTCATCAATATGCCTGTTCTGCTCCCCACTCTGTCTCTGGTGAATCCTCTCACCCTCTGTACATCTGGCCTTTACCCCAGTTCTTGTATGCATAAATAAATAAATAAATCTTAAAAATAAATAAATAAATAAATATACCTGCACATGCAACGATCATGTGATCTGGACTTTTATTGTACTCCTGGGCATTTATCCCAGAGAAATGAAAATTTATGGTCACAAAAATTTGTATGTGAATGTTTATAACAGCTTAATTTGTAACAGCCCAAATCTAGAAACAACCCAGAAACAACCATTCTGAAAAAGAGAGTGGTTAAACCAACTGAAAAAAAAATTCCACCATGGCATATCATTCAGTAATAAAAGTTAAAAAAATGTATTGATATATGCAACAACCTGTAGGAATCATACACTGCTAAAAAATTAAACAATTTCAAAGCTTGTATACTGAAGTTTTATTTATAGAATATTACTGAAATACCATCTTTACAGAAATTTAAAAGCTGTCTAAAAAACCCTCTTGCCTTTTGCCAACTCCTTTCATTCTCTTCTGCCTCTTATTACACATACACACAGTACTTGTTGATGATATATCTGTTTCCATATATTCAGTTAACTATTTATAAGCTAAAGCTTCCCAAGCTCTTGAAACTTTAAATGCAGCAAGTGACAGTTCATACCCCTTGAATATCACATAGGCATTACAAATTGAGCAAATTCAAAATTTCATGAAAGAGGAATTTACTGGAGAAAACTTATTCTTTTTTAACCAAATGTTTCAGCATTTAGATGTAGATATGAAATAAGGGAGGAAATGAAAAGAGGGCAGAGGCAGAGGGAGGGAGGGAGGAAGGAGAGAGGAGGGGGGAGGGAGGAAGATGTAAACTGGATGTTGGTATGGAATTATCATCACAAACAGGGCATAATAATCCATGGACAGGAAAAATAGAGAGTGGAGGGAGAAAAAGGTAAGGAGAATTACGAAAGGACTCAAAACAACAGGTGAAGGTGAAACTTTCTCTCTCTGCCTTGATTGAAGACTTGATGACTTCACAAGTCAAAACATCAAAAAGTACTTTTTAATGTGCAGTCTGCCATATGTCAATTAAGCTTAATTTTAAAAAGGAGAGAGATCACAAGAGAAATATCAGATCACTGGGGGAAATGGACAAGATTAAATTTAGATATAAAGGGCCATTTTTTCCAGTATCACAGGAAGAAAAGAGAAAGTACCAGAAACAAGTACACGTAAGTTTCTGAGTTTTGTACCGAATAGCTAAGAGAGAGTCCTTCTAACATTTTCTATTTTTTATGTAATATATAAGGTGGGACTTTCCTCTAAAGAAGACCATGGAAATTAGCCAAGCTTGAGAAAGTCACTATGGAAATTGAGAACCTCCTTCCTAGGGCACTTCCTAGGTAACCTGTCCCAATTTCCACTTGACTTGCGAGGTCTCTTCCTGTGTGGATTATGTCATCACCTACTATGGCTTCATAAAATGTGTCACTGTTGTTACTTTACAACCACCTGTGAGATGATTAGTTTCATCTTTCTCACACAATGGGCCAGACAACAATCTCCATGAAAAGAAAAACTGTTATATTTTTGCAAACTTCTTGTTCCCTGTGGCATTCTGACCGAGGGCCTGTCAGAGAGTGGGCCCTCAGGAAACAAGTATGAAATGAGCAATTCAGGAAGCCTTGAAGGATCTCCTGCAACACTAATGGTGCAGAAAACTGGAGGCCAAGATTTCCCAGTAGCACCTATCTGCATGATTTTGTTATTTTTTTCTCACAGTGTTGGGTCGGGAGGAGGTGGATGAATACTGCAATTTAAACACACACAGCAGGATAGCCATTGCTTTCCCATGACAGCTCAGCGGAGAATTATTGGACAAACACATTGACTTGAGATAGATTATGAATATGTTTTTTGCAATCAAATCAAATTGCAGAAAGGACTGAACTTTAACAATTATTATCATTTTATAAACACCTAAAGGGACTCAATAAAACAAGCCAATGAAATTCAGTTGCTTACAAATGAATGATGAAATATTGAATAATTGATTCCTCTTCCTAAGGGCAGTTATAGAAGAATTGAGAATCCAATCTTGAATATTTTTCCAACCTGTCCTTTTAATCAAAACTGTGGTAAAATCACAAATTCAATAATGGCTTCTTAAATACTTTCTTTCTTTAGAGCAATTTTAGATTTACAACAGATTTGCGAGGAATTTTGAGAAATTTCCCAAATTCCTTCTGTACTCAAGCAAGTAGAGTCTCCCTAATTATCAGCATGACTCACCAGAGTGCTCTAATTTTACTATGGTTAGGTTCTATAGACACATCATAACTATCCAGAGTCCATAGTTTGCTTAGTTTTCACTCTTGTATATTCTATGGGTTTGGAATATGTGTAATGGCGTGTATCCATAATTATAGTTTCCTGTTCTAAATATCTCCTGCTCGCTGCCCACTTGTCTCACCCACCCCACCCCTGGCCACTGTCTTCATAGTTTTGTCTTTTCCATAAGATCACATAGTTGGCATCTTACAGGACATAGTATTTTCAGATTGGTGTCTTTCCCTCAGTCGTTAGTATGCAAGTTTCTTCCTCGCTTCTCATGGCTTGATAGCTCATTAAGTTTTCAAAGCCTTTGTGTCAATACCAAGGGAGCAAAATTGCTAGACTGAATGATAAGCATACATTTAATTTTAAAAGAACCTCCAAACTGTGTCAAAGTGGCTGTGTCATTTTGTTGTTCCACCAGCAACGTATGAAAGTTCCCGTGACGCTTCTCCTCACCTGCACCTGTCAAGTGTCCTAGATATGGACATTCTACCTGGTAGGTAGTGCTGTCTCACCATTGTTTAAATTTTCACTTCCCTGATGGCAGTGTGATGTGGCACATCATTGCACAGGAATTTTGCTGTCTATATCTTTCTGATAACATTCCTGTTAAGGATTTAGCCTAATTTTTAAATCAGGATGTTTCCTTTGTATATTTGGAATATAACTGCATTTCATCAAATGAGTCCTTGGCAAATAATTTATATCTTATTATTGTATCGATGTGAGAAGATGAATATTAATGGAACTAACTGTGGTAAACATTTCACAGTGTACATGAACCAAATGAACTTTGCGGTATGCTGAAACCTCTACAATATATGTCAACTGTTTCTTTATATAAGTAGAAAAAGTTAAACAGCAAAAGCAAAAGACAAAATGTTTCCTTTCCCTTCGTCATGCCTGATGTATGAGGGGACTTTTCTCGGCATGCACCCTGGGATTCTGATTGAGGTCCAGGAGATAAGCTTGCAGCACTGTGGAAGCCATCTCAGGACCGTGTTCCCTGGAATTTCACTCAAGAGTTGTCCACACTGAGTCTCTAGCAATTCATCAATCACAGTTCTGGTTTTTCTACCCAGGCACTCGATCCTGGGGGATTTCTGTAGCAGTTTTTGCCTGCGCATCCCAGCTCTGTGAGCTGAGACTCCCCATCCTGCCCACCTTTCCCATCTGGATAGCAGTGCTCTGCCCTTTGTTCTTCCCTCCCAAGAGGAGGAGTTGATTTTTAAGTCTGCTCAGCTTTTTACTTCTTGTTAGGACAGAATGGAGACTTCCAAGCTCCTTATAGCTGGAACCAGAAACCAAAAGTTCCTTCAACAGTGCACTTTTTAATTAAAAAAAAAACAAACAAACAACGATTTAATGGTAAAAAACTACCTTGAGGAAGCCACCTGGAAAGAGAGATCTAACTGGGGGAACTCAAGATGATTCTCCACCCTTCTGTGTATCCTTATTCTGCCAACAAGACTTATGGATCCTCCCATAACCATTGTATTGTTTGTTAAGATACGTGCTGACTCACCAATGAGAACAGGTGCTGGGAAACTGTGAAACAAAATTTAAGGAAAGCAGGTCCTTGATGAACACTGTTTTGTTTAATCTTACCAATGTTAAAAAGAAATGAACGATGCTGTACCAAATGATGGTACTTGAGGAAACGCTTTGCTTCTCGTATTGTAAATATCTGTGTTGGGCTTGTGACTTGCTTTAGTCCATAAGCTATGATAAAGTGGGCCCTCCCTGGATGTGCAACAGCATAAGGCACAGCACTGCAAAGCTGTCGCTTAGCTGCTTCAGGTTCGATCCTCTGCCCCGGAGGTGACCCACATGCCGCAGCAGATCTCTCCTAACCAGCCT
>NW_004567116.1:11644185-11675300 GCF_000260355.1 Condylura cristata | reverse complement strand
GACAGGCTTGAAAGTGGGATGCAAGAGGCAGTGTATGGTGGTTCCTTTCTCTCACTTACGCCTCTGCTTGTTCAATGACCAAGAGTACGGAAAGTTAACTCAGTCAAACTATCCTATACCAGTTTTCAGCAGGACAAAAGTAGGAGAAATTATGTAGTTTTGGATAAAAACTCCAGGGAGCATGGCTACAACAGATGAAGGTGTTGGGAAGAGTGAAAAAAGGAGCAATACTGGGAGACGAAATTTCTAGCCTATTCAGGTACCATTCTAAAATAAGGCAGTGAAATCTCACCAAATTCAGGGGGGGAAAAAAACTATTTTAAATACATATTTGTTTGCCATGAGTTTACTTGATTTTTTGTCTCACCAGATTATTATTCTGATAGTATGACATTTTTGGAAGATGTCTAATGAAAGACCTATAAATGTGTTTTTAAATATTGCATATAATTGTCACATATGTTTACACCATGTTTTGCTTTGACCATATGTTAAGGACACCTGTTATTTTTATTGATTCAGAATTCTTCCTGTTTTATATTCCCTCTACTTCCAGTGGGGAATTTATTCTTGCATGTCAGAGTAGAGATGAAGCCCACAGAAGTGAGCACAAAACCTAAAACAGCAGAACAAAATCTCCCATACCCCTGTAGTTACTTGAAGTGTAGATATATGATCCAATCTAGGCAAAGTCGGCCACGCATGGGAGTCCTCTGCAGTCTTTACTGAAAAAAAATGTTCCTTTTCCCTGGGTTACTAACCTGGGAAGAGGCATTTGAAAGCATCTGAAGCCATCTTGCCTATTATTTGCAAGGGAGCTTGTATGAAAGATGGCAGGAAAGAGAGAATCCTGATAGCAGCATGTAAGCCCATGAATCCAGTCCTGGCTGAAGCTATGTGGACTTTCTAGATCAGTGAGCCAATACATCCTCTTTAAGAGTAGCCACTGCTGTTTCAATTGTGCTTCCACTTCTTACAACAAACAACTTCTAAGAAATATATCATAATTTTAGGATATTGGTGAATGTCCTACTTATTCTGCATACATTAACCTGCTTGTTTGAGAACTAATTGCATCACTCCCTGAAGTAACATACTCAAGACATATCTCAAAGAAAGGTACTCAGATCAGGTCTGAAATGGTTGCGCAGAAAAAGAACAGAGCCCATGCTTGCAAGAAATGTCCCAGAAAAAGAGAAGATACAAACACAAAGTGCATAAAAAAGACAAAGGATAAACAACATCTGACATTGCCAGACGGAGTAAGAAGCAATTCCAAGGAGACGGTAAGTGAGTCCCTTTGTGTTACACAGGTGCTTGTGAATGGCACAAATAACAGTTTCAAAGAATGCGAAGAAAGGGAGGGGAAAGGCAACTGTTCTCCTTTAACATAGCACTAGATGTGATTTTCCCCCAACTGCCCTCAGCAATTCTCTTATTGGATGGTGCGTGTACATTTCAAGTTATTGTCAGCCCTAGGTGTTTGCTGTCTACCAGGTCTGCGCTCAGGGTCTGTTCCTCCTGTTTTAATCATTATTACACAAGGAAAGAAGAAGGACTACCAGTGCAATGATTCCCAGTCTATGTACTAAGCCCTTCCTAAGGCTATTTATGGAAATCACTGCACTTGAGTCATGCCCCATCGCTTCCATGGAAGGCCAGCAGCAAGTCAACAAAGTGTCTCATGGTCACTTACTCAGCTGCAGAGGGTGTTAATTTGAGGCATTTACTTCTCTGGGAAAGGAGAACTCCAGCAGATTACAGACAGTCCCCTTATTATAAAAGTTTCTAGATAACACAACTATATCCATATCCTCAGGTGACTCAGAATCAGTTCACTCGATAGTCCTGAGAGTGGAGGGGTCAAGCAATAGTAAATTCTTAAAAGAGAAGTACCTGGCTATTGATCATTTATATGAAAATTAAGAGAAAGGAACCCTTAAAAGTTTTACATAGTGTTTGTACTTTAGCATTAAAAAAAGAACTGGCAGAGATATTAAGCTAGAAGAACGTGCAGAGTGGTATACTGAAAGAAAGATAGTGTATCCATTTTTTTATGGACATAGAAACTGAAATACTGAGAGAGATACTTTATTTATTCAAACCACATAGCAGCTAAGTAACAAAGCCAAGATTCAAGAGAACTTATGAAGTCATTTATTTAATAAATCACTACTGATGACCTATTAAGTTCTTCCTTCTGTAAATACAAGTTTATATCTAAAGCACATCATTTATTCCAACTGATGTAATTTCTTCAGTGAAAGAAGAAAGAGTAGCATTAAGATGAACATGGTAGGCAGTTTTTAAGAGAATATGTTGCGATATATTACACAAGCAACTAAATAAAAGCATATTAGAAGCAATGGACACACAACAAATACTCTACAAGAAAAACAGTCAATATCCTAAGGGCTGACCAGTCAATTCTACTTGGGAGACATTGGAGAGCTAAAAATAAAAAAGACTTCACAGCATTGATGACATGCATAAGCCAGAACTTGAAATAAGAGTAAAATGCAGGTTTTCAGCTGAAGGCCAGATCTCAATGGTCAGAAAGAATGTGAGAGCAGGCATACAGATCACACATGTAATCATTAGACAGTCATGGACGATCTCTGAGGACACATGAAATGCTTTCTTTCCCAGGACATGTTAGCACTTTTCCAGAACACTAAAATGTTCCCTCTAAACTTCAGAGGACTTTTCTTTTGTCTTCAAACATCAACTCCCTCTTCCCCATAACTTTTCCATTAATTTTCATTTTTAAAATTTCACTCGTGGCTTAAATAATAGGAAACTCCATCCAAGAAATTCTACCTAATTGATAAATTAGTCATTAGAACCAAATATAACTATCTTAGTGATTCCAGTATCCTAGATAAAAAAAAAAATAATAATGGCATCTGAGCAGGTATATTTGTGTATAAATATATTATTTTCTCTCTCTAAAAATCTACCAAGAAGCTAAAGTTAACATAAACTCCTCCCTTGACTGTAAATGTTAAAATGAACATGACACACATTGTGTTTTTGAAGAGTGAGTTGTGTCTGCATTAGCTAGTGTTCATACTATGTAGAAATAGAGGGATCTAAAGATACCATCTAGATAAACTTACAAAGCTTCCCATCACCACACTTCATATGTACTCTCAGACTAACCCAATATCTTGGCTTTCCAAATCATATATTTTATAATATTCATGAGGTTTTATTATTTATTCAATAAATGTACTGGGAACATTTTTATGTATAAATTATGAATTTAGGCATTGCCATGGTATAAATCTCAGGCACCAAAATCCATGCAGTATCTCCAGTGTACCTTTTGGGTAAGAAAACAGGATACAAATAAATAGACTCCACTACTCACCACCACCATATATCTTTTGCTTTTGGAAGAATCAACTTTGGCTGAAGGCATATCCTGTATTAATCAAACAACTTTGACTAGCTCTTAGTGACAGAAGATTAAATATTAACCACTCTTTTAGTTGTTAGCAAAGGTTGTTAGACATTAAACATAGTTCGTGTGAAAGTCTAGTAATTTTTTATGTCTACAGTTCTATACATTGGATCTCAGGACCCTTTTATATTCATAAAAATATTAAAGAGCCCCCCCATTTTTGTTAGCATGAATTATATCTACTTATACTTGGCATATTAAAAACTCAAACTAGGAAAACTTAAAACATTTAGAAATTCACTTGAAATGGTACACATCAACCAATTTTGCATTAATATAATGATGAAAATAACGATATGTTCCAAAACAAGTAATTAGTAAGAAAAGAAGTTTTATTTTTTAGTTTCACATTAGAATCTTGATTACTGGAAATCAAACAGATTCTCTTATCTGCTTCTTCATTTAATCTATACATATCATGTTGCCTCTTGAAAACTATATGCACTTGTAAAAAAGTGAATAGGCAAATAATGTCTTGACATTATTACTGAATTCTTTTTGATCTCATGGTACCTCTCCCCAACACACACACACACATACATACACACACACACACACACACACACACACACACGACCCAGGGATTCATGGACACACTTTGAGAACTACCATTGCAAAAGCTAAGCCTATGAAGAATAGGACTGCTTCTGCTTTCCAACTAACGTCACATTTGACAGGAGGTTCCTGCTCCCTACAGCATCTGCTGACTGAGAGTTGTGCTGATGGACAAAAAGTGACATTCCAATCTGCACAACTATACTAAAAAAGGCAGTAATGAGAGGTAGTAGGAGGTTTGGATTGTGAAAGGCTGGCTCCCTGCAGGGTGGAGAAGCTTCACAAAAATTATAGTATGATTTATTGGAATCATCCACCCAACAACAATATAAGTAAACAATTCAATTGTCAATAAAAGATAGAAGTTACAAACCGCTAATAGAAGGTTCAAGAGACCAGTGTGAGGAACTATGGGATTGAGGGCCCAGAACTTTCTTTTCAGCTTTAGTTTATTGAAAAGAGGAGCACTTCTCAAATAAGAATTTCTTATGGGGGTCGCCAAAATATGGAGAGAGCTTTTGGGACCCCATAGGCAAGGAACCCACAGCACCTCAGACAGGCTTATTTTAGTTCCCATATTGATGCTGCTTCGAGAGGTGTGTTGTCAGAGACAATTAGTTTTGAATTGGGCTTAATCTTCCAGCTCAAGCTTTTATCTCTCCTTGCCTGGCATTTATCATTGACAAGTCATCATTTTTTGATCAATAACTTAAGACACTTCGTCTCAATTGCCCCCACCTCTTCTCAAATAGTAGGATCATTACAATATCAACACATATATCAACAGCCTGCGACATTTGAAGCAGACAGTTGTAGTTCAAACTGCAACAGCCAATGTTCAACTTGTATGCAGCAGATCCTCAATTAACAAAATTGTATTACAACATTGATGAGAAAAAAATTCCTATCTAAACTGACCTAAGTAACATTATTCAAGAATCTACTTTCATTACATGTTGTTTTGCTTAAAATCACAGTTTCCAAGAACCTGTTAATGACATGAAGTGAGGAATTTCTGTACATTTTTACCTTCTCTGAATCTTTTTCCCACATAGATACTAAAGCATTCTTTTATTGTATAGAATCTTATTATGACTCTTAAAAACCCTTCACTAGGCCCTCCCTGGTGGCGCAGTGGGTTAAAGCACTGCACTGAGAGGCTAAAGCCACTTCCGCATGAGTTCGATTCCCGCCTGCCCCGGAGGAGACCACATGGCGTGGCAGACCTCTCCTGACCCGCCCGCTGCTCCCCTCAGCAGTGTACTTCCTCGATCTGCCTGTTCTGCTCCCCACTCTGTCTCTGGTGAAGTCTCTCACAGCCCCTGAGTCTCTGGCCTGTACCCCAGTTCTGTATGTAGAAATAAATAAATCTTAAAAAAAAAAAAAAACCCTTCACTAGATGGCCTTAACTTTTAATAAAGTTTGTAACATTTTTGGATTGGACTGATGGAAACTTTTTCCCCTCTAGCTTTTTGCTTGGGTCCAACAAATTATTTTAGTTTAATTCCTTGGATGGAGACTGTGTCTTATCCTGGATCTTCAGACAATCTCTTCTTTCTACCCTGGAAACTATTCACCCACTCATATCTTAAATGCCTAATTAAACAATCACTGACATGTAGAATCTCAGGGCTCAGGTCACTGACCACTCTCTCTAAACAAGGCTGCACACCTCAGCTGTCCTACCATATCCTTCTCCTTCACAGTGTTTAGTGCATTTGTATTTTTAAAATTTATTTCTCTGATTTATTGATGAATGTTTACCTGTGCCACTAGAATATAAACTCCCTGAAGATAGGAATTTTTTAGTTGTTTGTTTTTGCTAAGCATTACATGCTTAATGTCCAAAATCAATGTTTGTGAAGAATAAATATTTAGTAAGGGGTGAATGAATAAATAAATAAATAGTTGTATGGGGTAGCAGCAAGGCATGGTTTGGAGCCGAAAAGATCCGAGTTTGGGAACTTTCTCTGCCTCTCACTAGCTAAGTCTCCTCAAACAGCTCACATTTTTCCCCCTCTGAGCTCCAATTTCTTCATCAATAAATGAACAGGAAACTTTTAGGCACCAAGTAAATTATTACCCAACAAGTAACAATTGATTATCTCTACATTTCTAGCACTTTATGGATCTGGGGATCCCATGATTAAAAGTTGGAATTAATTCGTACATTCCTTTAATTTTCATTCTCACTGGGAGGCATACAAGATACAGGTACAAAGACAAATAGAACCATGATAAGCACTAGAAGGCACCCACAACAGGAGATGAGATAGAGCTTAATGGGGGAGGGGAGGAACCTATGGTAGACAGAATGGTGACAAAGACATCTCTGGTAAATGAACTGGAAACTGAGACCTGAGGATTTTATGAAGAAAGAATTTTTAAGCAGAGGAAACAGTATGGGCAAAGGCTTAGATTCTGGAAAGCAAGAATTCAAGAGATGAGAAGATGGCATTGTAGCGAGTATGAGAGTGTGACATAAAATGAGCTTGGAGATAGGATCAGAAGCACAATTATGCAGAAGTTTGTAGGCAGTCTGCTAAAGATATCATGAGAGTCATCTGAGAAAATCTATGTGAAAGCACTTCAAGGAAGGAGCTGGCACAGGAGACATGCTCAATAAATGGAAGTTATTAAGGTCGCATTATCTCTTCACCAATAATCCCAAGAAGACAGCAAATAGATAACAAGATATTGGAATTGACACAATCCTCTGAAGAGGTGGCTTGGTCTCTATTCAGAGAGGATCTTCGCTTGTTCAGATCTCTAGCGAATTGAATTTTGGCAAAGTAATTAGTGACCTTTCTAGTTAAATGTAGCCACTGTCAGAAAGAAAAAAAAAAATCCTGACAGAGGGATTAGACCATTCAACTAACATCTCATAAACTTCGAAACCCACACACACACAGAGGGAGGAGTGTTAGTTTTTCTTTTTTTCTTTTTCTTTTCTTTTTTCCATTTCATTTCATTTTGTTTTATAATCAGGATGAAGTTCTTCCCCAGCCTCCAAGGTCTGAGTTGCAGGTGTCTTCTGGCTAAGTGTACTGTTTTAAAAATGGCCACATTAAATATGCATTTGCTATTGAGTTTCTGAAATTGCTAAGGGACTCCTTTTCAGAATAAATCACTTTCCACAGCACAGTTAATATGAGTGTATCTATTCTACTCATCAGAATAATATATATTTTTTAATGTCTGGAATTATCCTGGGGTTATTCACAACTATTGTCTACTGTTGTTGGTTAATTTATCAAGCTGGTGATTTTTGTCTCTTTCAGATCTAGGGATTGATCCCATGATATTCTGTCTTGATAAAGACTAGATGATGGGTGTGCATTTAACACATTATAATTGCCTTCACTCTGACTTCTACTTTCTCTCCTCTTTCTAGTCATGAATAGCACATCAGTCAGGATAGACAAGGTTGTGCTCTAGTAACAAATAAACCCAAATACAAGTGATCAGTATCAGTAGCCTATTTCTCATTCACATATCCATCACAGGCTGGCTACACTGCTTTTCTTATCCAAAAGGTGAATTGGAGATTCTGAATGCATTTTAAGTGTATACAATTTATGCTATGGCAATGCCTAAATTCATAATGTACATATAAAAATGTTCTAACGAAATATTAATTGACTAAATAATAAAAACTTCACGAACATTTAAAAGATATGACCTGGAAATCTATGATATTGGACTAATCTAGGAATACAGATGAAGCAGACAAATTGGAATCCAAGATGACTGAGCAGACTTTACCTGGGTATTGCACATCTTATGGCAGAAAGAAAAACAACGCAGCGATCTATGACTTGGCTCTTAAAGGTGCTGTTCAGAAGTGACACATACTACTTTCAATCACATTAATTGGTCAAAATAAACTACAGGGACAGGTCTGACATCAGTGGTACAGAGAATATAATTCTATTTAAAAGAAGGGTAGTAATGATCACTGATCGATAAAGTGAATATAGTACAGAAGGGCTTCACCAAGGAGCAGTCTATATACTGTGGAGGGAGAAGTTGAAATGAGACACGGACTTTGGAATCAATAAAATCTAGATCTGGGCCCTGGTTTTGCTACACAGTAAGTACAGTATTTCAAAGTAATTCTTTTCAATTTTTGCCTCCAGTCTTCTCATCTGAAGTCTAATAATAACAACAGTCTCAGGATCATGCAAAAAGGAGTAACAATGTATGTAAAGCAAAGAATCTTTCTATAGAATTTTTCCATTTATTTTAGGTTTCATCTCAATTGTTTAATCTATTTCTTTTACTCAAATTCAATATAATATTCATTGCAACCTGACCTTCTTCCACCATTCTACTGCTTTGTTTAAGGGTATAGTGATCAGTTAACTGCTAAGGGAACACTAATTAGTCCTCAGCCTTCTTGACATCTTATTTACCATCAGTGACTCCTGCTAAAATCCTGTCTTCTCTTCAAGGCTGTGTGATGCTCTGCCTTCTGCCTCACTCACTGTCCCCTGTCCATTTCCTCTTCATCCTGATCGTGCACATAGTGTTGACTTTGCTTATGATCCACTCTGTTCTCCCTTCTAGCTACACCTCTTCGTTGTAAAACAAATACAGATGGTAAGCACAGCGATCTCAGAGTCAGGAAGTCCTGGACTCTACTCCTCCTTTATTACCAAATTCAACTTTTCGTTGCTATCACAATAAGCATACTGTCACCTACCTCAAAGATTACTGGAAACAGTAAATGAGAAAACGTCTATGAGGTACCTGGCCCTGTACTGAGAATCTATCAGGTGTGGAACACTTTTTATTTTCCAGCTCTGTCCATACCTGACTTGAAATTGTTCTGAAAATGCCATCAAATGTCATCACTTCATGTGGATGGTGCTCAAAAATCATAGCTACTACCATTTGTACTTGAGTATTCCAGGCAGAACCTATTTCATTGAGTAACATCAGTTCTTAATGAAAATCCCACCATCCTGAAGACACTTGTATTTAGAAGAAAGACTTTTAGGTGGGGCATTCATAACATAAAGGAATATATCACTAGCTTTACCTCAGACAGGACATCATTTCATAGCATAGAGAACAGTTAAGATTTTGAAATTTAGAGCTAAGTTGCTTGATTTAACTATTGGCCCAAGCAAATCACTTCACTCCTTTTTCCATCATTTCCCTCATTTGTTAAATGAGTATATAATGATGTTACACTCACTGAAGTGTTGGGAGGATCTTATTTGCTAATACAAACAAAATGCTTCAAGTAGTGTTTAGTAAATAAGGACCATTCAACCAATATTAACTACATTTCCATCAT
The DNA here is from genome assembly GCF_000260355.1 of Condylura cristata. NCBI lineage: Eukaryota > Metazoa > Chordata > Mammalia > Eulipotyphla > Talpidae > Condylura > Condylura cristata. The sequence goes on along the minus strand of NW_004567116.1, from coordinate 11,665,974 downwards.
CATCAATAGAAATTATTTCACTGGGAAGAAAGGTTATATTACCTATCAAGACAGCAAATCATTACTCAATGAGGAGTCACCAGCATTCCTCTCTGGGGACTGTTGACTGATCTGTCTTCCCTCTTTAGTGTATTCTCATTTGCCACTCCAGGATACCAGAGTATGTGTTCCTGGCCTCAGAGGGATGTCAGAGGATTGGTGAAATAACATCCATAAAACACTTTCAGCTCCCTGGAAACAAGGTGTTTGATAAATAAAACGTTATTACCATTGCAATGCTATCTTACTCAGTCCAGAGGGATCCTGAAATGGTTTGCAAAACCTGAAGCACAAACAAGAATCATTCAGCAACAGCTCAGATGAAGTAGTCACTGTACAGTGAGCCACTGAATCTTCAGCGCCTCCAGAGACGTAAAACCAGTGGTTCCAGCCAGAGCATAAGAATAAATGAAATTGATTCAAAAGGCACTTTAAGATATAAAGTAGGGGTCAGTTCACTGAGCAGGACAGGAGACAGACATTGGTTCAGACACTTAAATTTATGTGGAAACTAACAAGTCAATGAGAAAAATCAATAGATCAATTTCCCAAGTAAACAGAAAAGGGAATGGTTCAATGCTAAATTTCCTTAAGATTTCCTAACCCATATTGTTAAAGTCAGATATTGAAAGTATTCACTATCAAACCAGTTGTGCCCTTAAAACAATCCAAATTTTTAAGAAATCTTACAGATACACAAACATTTCCTTAATTCTTCAAAGTAAATGCTACCACAACACAGCATTATTTCAGAAATCAATGTAAAGGGCACTAACCTTAAATTCAAGTTTTTCCATCTGACTGCTTACTTAATTCTGGCTTGATCTCTTGAATGTGCCCTCAGATTCTGCCTTAATCAATGCAAAGAATGTCACTTGCACTCTCCTAACAGGCAAGCCTGTTCACTCATCCCACTTTCCTGCCATGGCAAGTGTCACTCTCAAGTGACTCCCTGGACTGTTCCTTGACAAGCAGCCACTGTACACCAGCATTCAGACAAGGTGCTAAATTCTAATTTACACTGGACTTTCCCTGCAACCATCAGGTGAGGCTTCCACTAAGAACTGCCACCCAGGAACATGCAACATTAATGGCATAAGTATCAGGTAGAGTTGGTCAAATGTTTGCAGCCAAATGTATCCTATTTTGTAAAATAAAAATCACTTTAAGACAAATAGTAAGCTTTTAACTTTGGCTTCCTGATTCTATTTGCTTCATTAAGCATATACCACAAAGGCAGCTTTGGAAACAGACTAGCAATGTTGAAAAAGAAGCATGAAGAATTTGCCCTATCCCTAGCAGTCTTAAAAATAATTAACTAGAGCAATTTTAAAAGTTTAGAAATGAAAAATAATAGAATGCAAAAAATAACAAATGGGATTAGTGCAAATTGTATTAACATGACATTATTGGAGGGAAGAATTAGTCCTATATTTACCTTTTACCCAATACTAAAAATAAGTCCTTAGAGATACAATTTAAAAGAAAATAAACACAAAATCACAGGAGAAAAAGTTAAGTATCACTTTTTGATCTCAGAATGAGCCATAGTTTAGTATGGCTATATAGTAAGGACTATATAGAAAACCATTTGATGCATTCTTTCATAAAATAATAAAACCAAACTGTTATAAAATAAAATAATAAAACCAGATCAATAAAATGAGAGTCACTTTGTAATTTATATGAAAAATAAAGGGTAGTGTTGTTAGATATATATTTCATGCCTCTAAAATAATAACAAAATCCGAATGTAAATTGGTGTTATGGGGGGAGGGGTAGAGACCACATTGCAGGGGGCACAGTGAACTATATTGCAAACACGTCTTGCTTATTTGATACTGCAACAGTAGCCACTATATTCTCGGTGGGCTGTGTTAGCAATGAAGAGAAACAGTTGAGAAAGGATAAGACATCTTGGTAATGGAAATGCCAATAGTCTACTGATTCTACTGGCCAAACCATCACAGCTATGGTTACATAAATAAAAGGCATCAATTAAATCAGCACCTATGGGTGACCTGCTTAACATTTCAAATTATATTTCCTGATTAAAACATGGGAACAATAATCCTTGTCTTTAAAACTTAAATAAATTGCCAGAAAGGAAGCTCCTGGGGGCAGTGACAAAGTAGGCACCCAAGAATAGTAACTTCAATAATAAGACTTACTCGTTTATCACAGTGTCCTCAACTGGACAATGTTGATCCTCAGGAGAGGTTTGTTATGGTTTGGCTATCACAAGTCAGGGAGAATACAATGCTTGCTTCTAGCAGGCACAGACCAGGAATTCCACACATAAGCACAGTGTGCAGGACATCAGTGACACCATGGCTGAAGAATCTTGCATTATTCTCTGCTTTCTAAAATCCACTATCTCACAGGATGAGATGTGGAGGGACTTAAAAAGCCGAGCAACTGTATAGATACAGTCTAAGTTTTCCATTGAATTCTTGCTACCCTCTCTTCAACCATTACAAGTCTTTACTTTCATGCCTTGTGTTTACCATTCAGATTATACAACTTCTTTGCTTCTGTATCCCCAAGTCCTTGCCCCTACTAGCAATATCAGCTGCATCTACAGCATCCACACACTTTCCTGTTCCAACAACTATATTCCTTCCCTGAGACTCTACTCTGTCTCCTTACAGTCTTTAAAATTCAATTTAACTGGGTTAAATTGCCTTTATACTCCAACACTCCTCTGCAACTGCAGTCCATCACATTCTTCTCTTAGACTCTGACCCTTCTCTCATTTCTACAACTCACTAACTGGAATCAATCTACTAGCCTTAATTTATTTGGGAAATCTAAATAACATACCATCGGAGTTAGCATTTATAGAATATATTCGCTTTTAGCTATCCTGTTACAACAGTGAAGTTAATAAAATTGACATTTAATTACAACTAACAAGCATGGTCTTATTACAACTAAAGCATAAAGAAGGCAGTTGGGATGGCGCTACCCATCCTGCAGGGACAACTCCTTGCCTGGAGTGTCACCATTGCCCCGTCCTGAGGGTGGGTCACTGTCCCCATGGGTAGAACTATAACTCGATCTACTGTCCTTAAAAGCCATTTCTGGGGCCCTCCCTGGTGGCACAGTAAGTGGGAGCACTGCACTATGTAGCTAAGCTAAGCCTTGGCCACTTCAGAGCTAGTTTGATCCTAGACCCAGAGGTGATCCACATGGCACAGCAGACCTCTCCTGTCTTGCCCACTGCTCCCCCCAGCAGTGTACTTTGTAGCTCTGCCTGTTCTGCTCCCCATTCTGTTTCTGGCAAATCCTCTCACTGCCCCATTTCTGTATGCAAAACAAACTAATTAATTAATGAATAAATAAATAAGTAAATAAATAAAAATTCCAGCTCTTCCCTCTACTAGAGAAACTGTATCATCTAGATGGTAAGGGTACAGATTGGTGTTACATTGTCTGGCTCACACCAGCACATCTGCTTGCCAGGTAGCGAACCAGGTAAATGACTTACCTTGTCAGTGTCTCATCTGTAAAGTGGGTTTACTTTATAGGGTTGCGATGAGCATGCATAGCTAACACGTGCAAAATGGTTTAAACTATTTTACTTAGATGGCATTTGAATATAAAGAACTAAGTTTACCACCAGGGCTAAATGACGGGTAATAACATTTGCTTTACTCACTAAATAACAACTATGACTTTTTCTTTAGACATGTATGCTGGAGATGTGGCTGAAGAGCTGTGAAAAATATTTTCCTCTAGCACGTAGCAAAACATACTTTCTATTCACACCAAAATAAAATAAGTAGAACAAGATGCACCTTCCATGAATTATGATGGATTGAATTTTTTAATTTAGCCCAATTCAAGTAAATGCCTACCTATTGCTTCTAATTATACCATTTCCCTCTTTATTTTTTTTAATGGAGACTAAAGATGAAAAAGAAAGAGTTAGGGGTAGAAGTTGATTTTATTTTTAAGGAAAAAATTTTCTCAATTCAAAATGGAAAAGGCTTTCAACAGCAGGTCTAGATTTGCAAAAATCCTAATTAGACTGAATTAAATGACTAAAATGCTACTAATTACTTTTTAATTTCAAGAGAGATGTTTACAAAGCACAGTATAATGAGTAATATAGCACTTCAAATGATTACTAATGTTGCCATTTTGTCTGACTTAATCTCAATTAGTATAAATCACATTGTCATCATTGTTAATTGCTATTTCTTTCAAGCAAAATGCTAATTCTCTTTACAATCTTACGATTGTTGTTTGTTTTCTTCAAAATATTCCATTTGAGAGTCCTAATAAAGAGAACATTTATGGCCTCTCTAGTTCTTGCAGTTTGAGGCAAATGCATTTGTCTGTTATCCTAGTGGCGATTCCTATTTACTTTTTAACAAAACAAAACTTTTAACTGTGTTGTCAGACCAAATGTAAATTCATGGGTAGGGATAATTCCAGAGTTTTTCCATCTGAAAGCCAGGTGGTGTTTTCATGAATGGGATCTGAAAAGCATCTTCTATGTTCTTAGTTACCATGTCAGCACAGATGTACTAATTTCATAGAAACTTCAAGAACAGGTGTTTCAAATGACTGCCTGGTAGATGCTGCATTCTAGAATTTCCAGAATACCCCTCCCACCCCACCCCACCCCCGGTTGTCTATTGTTCACAAAAAGCTATTAAAGTAAGCCTGGGAGAATGATTCTGAGAGAGTAACTAAGCATGTGCATTCATTTTCAAGACACTATGATGTCTATGGCTTACAGGCTACATTAAAAAAAAATTAAAATGCAAGTAGACATTCAGGAAAAAAATCTTAATAACAACCTTGCATAGTACATTTTGCCTTCAATTTACCTCCAAAAGCTAAAAAGCATGTGCTATGGATTGACTTGTGTCCCTCATATTTATATGATACAGTCCTAATCACCAGTATAGTTATATTTGGAAATAAGATATTTAAGATGCAATTAAGTTTAAAAGGGATCATATCTGCTCTTAGTCCAATAGAACTAGTGGCTTTACAAGGAAAAGAAAAACTCTCTACCCACAACTTTGGAGGAGAGTCCTTGTAAGGACAAGACAGCACTCTGCAAACCAGAAGAAAATCCTTACCAGAAAAGAACCATCTCTGGGCCTCCCGAAGTGGCCTAGGGGTTAAGTCTCAGCACTATCATCTCTAAGGCCAGAGTTTGATCCCCAGCCTGGGAGGTGACCCGCATGGCCCAGCAGACCTCTCCTGTCTCGTCCACTGGTTCACTCAGCAGTGGACTTCAGTAGATCTACCTGTTCTGCTCCCCACTCTGTCTCTGGTGAATCCTCTCACCCTATGCACCTCTGGTCTATGACTCAGTTCTTCTACACAAAAATAAAAATAAATAAAATCATAAATAAAAAAAGAAAAGAACCATCTGGCTCCTTCATCTTGAATTTTCCAACATCTACAACAGTGAGAAAATTAATTTGTAACTTAACTCATCCAGTCTATGGTTATTTTGTTACTGCAGCCCAAGCTGACCAATAGATCAAGATCAATTTTATATAATTTAAAATATAAAAATTATCATTTTAATAGGTATGTTTAGTATTTGATGAGTTTTATTGATTTTGTCCCTCTTCAGTATCCATTTGTCCTTCTCTTTGCAGTAAATTGACTTTAAGAATTCACCCCTCTCCCTTTGGATGTAGGATTCTAGGTCTGCCAACCAAATACCCCATTTTTGTTCAAGAGGTAGACAATTTTTTTAAACTTGGATCAGTAAAATGCTTCCCTCCTAGCATTGAAATCATAATGACAGACATTCTCTGGCCTTTACACATCCTTAGGCTGGTGAGCTACAACCTGTGGCATTTAAATCTTCCCAATCTTCTTTATTCCAAAATTTCCCCGAAAAGGTCCTTTAGTTGTTCCTTGATTGTGTGATCTGCCTTTTAACCTTTCATTTGTTGTTATTGTTACTGTTCCTGCTTAAAATAGCCAGAATTTTCTGTTTGAAAAAACAAAATCCTTCACATAAACTGGTATAAAAAGTGGGGTTACTCTTAAACATTAGAATACAAGCACAATGAGTACAGGGACCCAATGGCCAGGAATCATTAGACATTCATGATACAACTTCAAGGTCTATTCATCAGATTGATGGAAATTCAAAAGATAATGAGTCCATGATGATAATGAGATATCTATATTTTAGTAATAATTGTCATACAAAGAGAAAAGAATAAGTCAGAATAAAGATTAGTTACACTTAGATCTAATCAATAATAGTTCTTTAGACTTTCAAAGTTTCAAATCATTTTTACGTGTGTTCATTCATATGATGCTCTTTTTACCTCTCTAAAGTAAACTGGATAAACCAGGAAAAAATGTGATTTATGGAAGAGTTAGAATTGCTTAGAACTCAAATCTCTAGGTTTCAAATTATATTCTTCTCACTCTACCTCTGGTTTCTAATTTATTTCTTGGTTATACCAACCAGTTTACCAATCCCTGCTCATGACCTTGGATTTCAAAGCTTACAAATGATGATTTACTTTATAAACTCATGGAGGCATTAATCTAAACAACGGATAGAAAGTGTTTGGTCTAGTTCTTGGTCTATAATGAGAGATCAATAAATGACAGTTATCATTATTGTTAATGATCATATGAAGCTTTCTATTATTTCTAACTTGATTTTTTTTTCTTTATCTCAGGCTTCAAATCTTAGTTATTTGTCGTATTGAAAGCACTCAGTGATCTCAAACACCCTTCTGGATGATTATTTCCAATACATAACCTTCATTTGACATTCCCATTCATTAAGTGGAAAGAGAGAGGGCTCTAGGATCAAACCAGAAGAGACAGTTGCTTTGTTTTTGAACTTTTCTTGCAAATGCTATAGGACTTCATTTCTCTCCCAAATTGACTGAATTAGTATGTCAAGGGGGAGAGAGGAAATTTCCCGCTACTCCTATGAGTTCTACTGGGGCTGGTCAAACAATCAAATTTGCATCAACCAAATTAGTAGGAAGAAGAACAAACATAATTATATGCATATGATGGATAATCTCTATGGATAAAATCCTAGACTAAATTGAACAAATCAAAGGTGTCTATCCTGAATAAAGGAATCCTGGAACTTCCAGCAGAGAGGAAGAAGACTCCTATGACAAAATCAGATGCTTTGTAACTATATTTGCCCTGCCATTAAAATAGGTTTCTCTATTAGAGAGGTTATTTCTGATTAAAAAAATACTAATTCTGACTAATACCCCCAATCTACATTTTTTAAGTAGTTAAGGGAGTGGTAGAAAAATTTCTCCTGGGCTTACAAGTTTTCAAATGACCTTAGCTTGAAATAATCCATGTCTCAAAGTGAAATTCTTAGGAAGGCCTTTTCTAAACATCTCAGGCAGGTCTATCTGAGTATCAGTGGTTAAATCCTGCCTGTGAAAGAAAAAAAAGTCCCTCCAGACAGTCCAAGAGCAGGTGAATTCTTGAATTCCACCACAGCAGCTGCATTTCTTTTGCAGATACTACTTAGTTGGCACTTTGCAAAGTCTCATCTTTGAGGGTGATTCTAGAACCAGGTTGGCACTTTGCAAAGTCTCATCTTTGAGGGTGATTCTAGAACCAGGTTGTAACAAGAGTTGGTGTCCAATAAAACCAGTGATATTTACTCCCTAATGGAGTCCTGCTTTCCAGGCTATGCTTTTTCTGAAGATTGATCATAGTTTTTATTGTCTGTGCTTGTAAAATGCAAGATGATTAAAGGTACATCTATTTTTTTATTCCCATCCCTGACATTCCTTAAATCAACAACAGCAGAGTCGTGGCAGTTTCAAATACACTTACAGGAAAGGCCAAGTGTAGCCACCAGCACTGAAAAACTCCTTGAAGGGCCAGCTTGCTGCACTGTAATGAATTTGGGGAGCCCCTTAGGGAGGACTATAAGCTGAAGGACTTGCAGTCTTTCACAAAGTACCCCATTTTGCAGCTCTTTCCCAGCAAGAGCCTCACTAAACTGGCCCATTTCCATATCATTATTGGACATGAAAAGGAAATTTCTTCTCAAGAATTACAGATTGCAGTCACTCTGTTAAAAGCATTTCCATCTCCTGGACCCTATTGCCTATTTCTTTGACATTCCAGGACACTTCTCAATTTTGACTTCCCCTTTGATCCACTCTGCCTGCTGCCAAGATCTCTCAACTTTCCTTTCAGAAACTCGATTTGGTTCATTTCTCCTCCGTCCATATCAAGCTTTCCAATTGCACATTTCATTTAGGAATTTTAATATGACAGGTGAAAGAGCTCAACAAAACCATTGTGGGTGGAGAATGATTGAAGTGAAATGTGGCATGTGAGCTATGCATAGTTTATACAGTAACTTCAAGCCATAGGGGAACAGTTTCACTGAATGAATCACATCTTCCCATATGGTCAAGTAACCATGATTTATGATTTACACACACACATGACACCCTGGGCCATGTTGTTTTAATTTTAAGAAAGCCCAGGCAAACCTGTAAAGAACACCTGCCCTCGGGAACCAGCTGTATACAGGTGATCAATATCCAAACTTACAAGAAGCAATCTTAGGCTGTAGTATAACTTTAGCAAGGTGGTATAGGATCCATCTCCTGCAAAAGAATCAGAGAGGCTTTCATCCAAGATGTCCAGAGAAAAACTTTTCCAGTACATGTCATCTTAGTATGTGAAACTAAGGTCAGTCAAGGTCCTAAGAGTCAAAGGAAAAACTATTACCATTATTCAAAGAAGTCAGATCACCAAGTTTAGGGATTTCTCAGAAATAACATTTTCATCAGAGAAACTTATCTAAAGGAAGGACAAGTATCTTGGGGACATGTTTTGTCATATGAAGTCATCCCTTCCTCATTATGTGAAATCCCCTTCTTTCACTTTCAGCTCTGGCAAATGCATATAACTAAAGTATGAAGGGTGAATAGGGAAAAGGAAATCTATGCCTGTAACAATACAGGCATATGGTGCAACTGGCGGCAAAAAGTAGAGAGGTAACACACATCTTGGTAAAGTTTGGGACACTGGCAGGCAGAGTAGTGGGACTGGGTCCCCAGAGCTCCTGGCACCTGTCCATCCACATAGAGGGAAGGGCCACTTCTTAGTAGCTGGCTTTTGCCAAGATCTGGAGAATGCTTCAGAGTTGAGTGTATGGAGTTCATAAACTTCTCAAATAAATTTGGCACCCACATTTATCCCTCTTTTCAGAAATATTATCAGGATCACCTGTTAAACTTTATTCAGGCAGCACCACCCAGCACAGCCAGGATTTTTTTTAAGATTTACGTATTGATGCATACAGAACTGGGGTACAGGCCAGAGGTGCAGGGGTGGTGAAGAGGCTTCACCAGAGACAGAGTAGTGAGCAGGTCAGGCAGACTGACGAAGTACATTGCTGAGGGGAGCAGTGGGCGGGTCAGGAGAGGTCTGCTGCGCCATGTGGGTCACCTCCAGGGCGGGGATCGAACTCACATTCAAGTGGCTGTGGACTCACTTGCAGTACTGCATCCTAACCCGTTGTGCCCCCAGGGAGGGCTGCACAGCCCGCATTTTATGTGTCTTTGCCTTTCAAAGGTCTGTGTCTTGGCATCTTTGTAAACAAGTGGTGGTTTTCTAATTGTTTTCAATTGTCCACACCTTTCATTCAGTAAGAGACATTACAATGGCACTGCATATAACTGTCTTGATCAGTTGGGTTAATTATAGCATGAATGCATTAGCTATTACCCAAAGAGAAGAAAGGAGGGACAATATTTTTGAATGTCTGCTATCTTTCAGGCCTTTTGTGGACTACATTGTAAAATGTTAAAATGATTTCCAGTTTTATGACAATTTTTTCATGTTTACCAACATGCAGATTGGAGATGACAACCAAAAAATACAACTGTTATTGGAAAGAAAGGAAAAAGTATGCTTTAAAATGTGTTTTCATTTAATTTCCCAGAGAAGAGCAAGTTAGAAGAAAGTGGCTCAGTAGGTAGGTAATTCAGGGCTGAGGAGTCTAGTTCCTGGTATGGATTATCCCAATTCTTTCCAGTGCTGGAAGCCATGATCCACCTTTCACAGAGGTAGATTAGACTTGCAACCATAAAATGTAGCCCCAAATAAGAGTCTCAGTCAGGTGGAGGATTTATAGAAGATCTCCACCATATCTTAAAGTATTCTGATTTGTCTGCCAGGACTGCCATGTAACTCATGATGGGGACAGATCACGTTTCCATTTGATATGACTCGATGTGGCATGGTCGAGAAGTGCGGCAGGGAAAAGGGAAGGAAATAAAGTTAAATTGGTATAAATTTTAAAAATATCCACAAATACTCAACGTATTAATTGCCTGAAATTGTGCTTACTACTTAATATACATTTAACACAATGAATGATTTCAAAGATGCTCTTTTGTCTTAATTCTCATTTTAAGTCTAAAGAAATAGAGTCAAAGAAAGTGAAGTACTAGCTCAGAGCCAGAGACTGTCCACGTGGAACAAACTCAATCTTCCTGCTTTCAGTCTACATGCTCCAAGTCTACACCTACCCACCCACTGTTTTGTTTCCATACAGATCTGGTCTCTTCCCTCTTCAAGCATCGGTAAGTGATTGTCTATGCAGTTGTCAAGCAGAAATCCCCTGGTTTCATTCCATCCCCCTTCTGCCCACTGTTTTAGGTTTTGTTATTGGAGTTCATCATTAAAAACTAATTTAGATGCCCCAGTGACTGATAGAACTTTCTAATGAACATAATAAAAGTGAAGAACCCATTTACATTCTGGGATGCTCTTGGCTCTCACATTCTAGCTGATTTGGGAGGATGAGTTCAGTTAGTTAGGAATCAGATTCAAAGGTCTTTAGCTTGAATATTGTGGAGCAGATGGGCAAACTAAGATCCTGTGTTTGTTTCAGTGAAAGTTAGGCAGCTGAAAAGTAGGGAGGATTCTAACTGGGCCCAAAGGTATTTCAATTTTCTGCTTGAGTCTACAGGCACACTCACTGTTTACTTGGAAGTTCCTAAAGCCCCTCCATTCTTCCAGTGACAACCCTCAGGCCAGGCAGCTGACCAGCGGGGCATTTCAGAGTTGCTGGGAAGACTGAGCTCTGCTGTGCCCTCCCTGGTGCTGAAGTGAAACCCTCACATGCCATGGCTTTACGTTCAGGCTTGTGTTCTCTTAAGATTCAATGGTCTCCTTTTAGGTTGTTCTTGGAAGTCAGCCCACCCAGTCAAGATCATTTAATATCTCTTTAGACATAATCCTTCCACTCACACCAGACACTACTCACTGAAAAGGGGACAGCACTTACATTGCTGTTGCCTTCACTCCTCACTGCTTAGAATGCCAGCACCTCACTAGGACTCACTGTCCCTCCTGCTAGATTATCATCTGCCCTTTCCTTCCCTGCCTTCTTACTTTTTGCATCTTGCACCTCTTGAAGGCTGTGTGTGACCTCACTCAAGCCCTCCATGTAAGTGACCTAAGCTGTCCCAAGTAAAAACACTCCTTGCGTCATCATCACATACCTCTACTTGCTCACTCTGTACCTCCAGATGATGCCAGAGGAAGATGACATGAACCATAAGGTATACATTGCACAAGAGAATAGTGTAACACCTGACAGCTGAGGCACTGGAGGAACTAATCTACACTGTCAGCCCCGTATGTATGAGTAATGTGGACAGACAAAAATGAGAAACAAGAAAACAAAGCCATTGTGTTGGGAAGATACCTGTATAATGTGTATCTGGCTAGGTACTAAAATAGCTAGATCCTCACATCGCTATAGTAACAGCAAAACAAAACATATTTTTCCTTATATTTCACAAACTGTTTTTAGCTGTGCAGTCTTATTCAATGTCCTATTTAGCCCTCCACAAAATATTGCTAGGTCAGGATTAGTATGCCTATTTCAGAGATTATAAAGTTGAAGCCCAAAAAAATGAAAGGTTAATGCAGTAAAATTAGCCAGTAGCAGAAGCACACAGGGAATCTGATATCTGCCTGACTCTAAGGAGCAGGCTTGTTCAGGGCACCCCTGTCCCGTAGCTTGATTTTTCCTCTTCACACAGTTTGAATGATGAAAATGGTACCTACTTGCCCTCTCCTTGATAGAGGGTAGGGGGTGGGCTGGTGGGGGGGGGGTGGAACCACAGAAGCAGGAGTGTGTGGGAATAAGATGATCCCATCCCCTCATTTTCAATGGCTTCATGTATTTGGTTAAGTAGATTAATTATTTTGCTTCTTCATTTTATATTCTCTCAAGTAATAATTGTACCTGCCTCAGAGAAGCCTTATATTAAACAAGATAATATATATATATAGAAATGGTAGCACATGGTTCTCATTAAATAAATGCAAGCTGCTATAATTCTCATGTTACTGTTGTTATTATCAATATGGTGATGATGAAGAAACTCTTACTAAGTTTCTGTAGAACTTGGGGTCTGGGAAGAAGGATGGGGTGTCTCTCATACACAAACAGTGGTTTGGAGGCCTGAAATTTAGACTGAGGATTTAAATTGAAACTTCTTTCAAAATATCAGCTTTGAAGGATGATTTCCTAATATTGCTGTTATTTTTGAATACTTTTTTAAAGACAGGGCTATTTTCAGGAAGAAAAGCAGTTTAGATGGACAAGGAGAACTGTGACAAAGGAAAGCAGGTTTCTCTCTATCCCAATCTTTCTGCTTCTCAGTTGTCTTATGTCCTCAAATATTATGGCTTTGCCATCCAGTAAAGTAACTACTGGCAACTTGCAGTCCCTAGAATTTAAATTAATTGAAAATAAATACATTACAAAATGTATCTTATCAATTTCCACTAGTCAATTTCTAGTAACCTATAGGTATGTGTTGCCAATGGATAGTGTATCTGTGAAAGCAGTAGCACGCTGCTGATTTGAGGAAAATTCAGCTGGATAGTGCTGATCTAAACATATCAAAACCACTTTTCACAAAAATGCAAATGCTAATAAAGTTCTGACATTTACCATTCCAGAAATTATGTGCTTAAAAAAAAAAAAAAAAAAAAACCCTGCCACCATGAAGCTCAGGGAAATTCTATATATCCCATAGCATGTGAGCAAAATATTTTATGAACTTTCTAGGATTCCATAAATTGCACTAATTGGAAATTGCTTACTAAGTGAAAGGAAACTCATAGTTATTAATCAGAAAGGGGTAAGGATGGCCACCGGAAATGTGAGTTGCCAATAAAGACATGAAAAAAAAAAAAAGGTCATCATGAATAGGGGAGAAATAGAAACATCCAGAATATAAAGAAATAAAAATGAAAATGAAAATGACTTATTATTTAGTTGCAGCAAATCATATATTTCTGGGATGCTGAATACCTATTAAAAACTTAGAAAAATATGATTACTATAATTTCCACTCTGGTAAGATTGACTGGATGTATCTTTCCCTATTCCCCCTGCTAATTGCAACAACAAAAAATCCCACACATAATATATAAATAAGAGGAATACGGGAGGTGCAACATCGTTGCTGCTCTATTTGTATAGCATGTTGTCATTGAGAAGACATTAATTTTCCTTATTAAGGATGGATAAACTCTACAGTTTGGGTTCACAAATTCAGGAGCACAACAGGAAGTTCCCTCAGTCCCCAAGAATTCAGTTTTTTTTTCTCCCTATATAGAGATAGCTGCCTTATTAGTCAACACGAATAGTTATATTCCTAGCTCCCTTGCCATTTAAAATATATTTGATTTTCTTCTTAATGAGCTCATGCATGGGAGGCTACTCCAGTGAGTTTTAAGGGATCTAACAGCCTTCATGTTTTAAGGGAACTAAACTCATCCCTACCTTTTATAACATGGAAACATTAAATAGAACATAACAGGTATAACAACTAGAATATAAAGTGATTTCCCTACACAGTCTGAGACTTTCTATAATTCAAATTCCTTAAGAAATATACAGTGCTTATTTCAGAAAAGCCTTTTATGTTTGTAATTGTTTCCCACTAGCTCTCTAGATGGTCAGGTGAGTTCCTGTCTACTCTAATTTAAAAAATGATGAGGAGGCCCTCCCTGGTGGCGCAGCGGGTTAAAGCACAGCACTAAGAAGCTTAAGCCACTCCCGCATGAGTTTGATTCCCGCCTGCCCCGGAAGTGACCACATGGCGTGGCAGACCTCTCCTGACCTGCCCGCTGCTCCCCTCAGCAGTGTACTTCGTCAATCTGCCTGTTCTGCTCCCAACTCTGTCTCTGGTGAAGTCTCTCGTCGCCCCTGAGCGTCTGGCCTGTACCCCAGTTCTGTATGCACAAATAAATAAATCTTTTTAAAAAAATGATGAGGAATGTTTTTATCTTTTTTTTTCTACAAGTTTCCCTTTTACAACTATCTCAAGTGTATATCATTCAGGGTTCCTACCTACAAACAACAGAACCATCATTTTACTAATTTAATTTAAAAAAATGAAGCTTTGGGAAGGAATATGAAGGAGCTGGAAGACTTAATTCATAGAAAAGTGTGTGGTAGGGTGTGCGTTTGGTCAGTCTGCCCCCATCATGAACACCTAATGCTACTGCTAGTTGCCAGCATACATGGAACCCTAGGAGGAATGAATTATCTGCTCACTTCTTTGCATCACTCATCATACATTCAATCTCATATGATTGGCTATAGGAAATACATATGAGAAACACCATGACTTGGGAACCTTTTGGTCCCAATAAAATCAGGACAGTGGTCACCTAATCAAAGGAAGCTGAGAGATGAATTGTTTGATTATTTTGTTTTCAAGAACAGTAACTAGGTCCTTGTAGACTCCCTGGGATGTATACATATAAAAGATTTCCCCATATATAAATAGAACATCTTTATAAATGACAAACATGAAAAAGACAGGTGATATTTCATTTGAAACACTTGGAAAATATAAACATGAGATTGCCAGGGAAGGTATTATCACAACTGTCTGATACCTAAAAACTAGTCATCATTTATCAATTCATTTAACAAATATTTTTGAATGATCCAGGCATTCTCTTATTCATTAGGATACATATGAAAAATACTATATACAAGAGTTACCTATTATGAGTGGGTGCTTTAGGAAAATTACCTTATAACAGATAGTAATATTTGCTATGAAAAGACATTAGTGAAACAAAGAAAGTGTGATTAGATGAGAAAATGAAAGGTATTTTATGAATGGCCATCATAAAAATACTCTGTAGACCTGACAATCAAGCAAATTTGGGAGTGAGGGTACCAGTTTTATAAACAAATTGAACAAGAGCATTCTAGGAAGGAGAAAAACAAGAATAAAGGCACAAGACTAAAGCAAACTTGGCATGTTTTAAGAATAGCAAAAAGACAAATGTGCCTGAAACAGATGGAGCAAAGGCAAATGAATATAGGATATGAAGGAAAAGACATAGTTATAAACCAGATCATGAAAGTTCTTACAGGATGTGGTAGACCTACTTTATACTGAATTCAGAAAGCTCCAAAAAGAACATTTGAAAGTATGAAGTTGAGATGCAATTAAATTAAGTTGCTTGTCAAAATAAACTCCCACAATTTATAAGAAATCCCAAAATATCCCAACTTTTAATATTATGTGCATAATGTCAAGCATTCAGTAAAAAATAATAACATGCTAGAACCAGGAAAACATAAAGAATAAACAAAAGAGAAGTCAGCTGGTAGAGACAAGCATCAAAATGACAGACATGAAGGAAAAAACAGATAAGGACTTTCAAAAATAACTATTGTCAATATGTTTAAAGATTTAAAGTAAAAAAATAAACATTTTTAATTTTAAAATACAGAAAAAGGCAGGCTGAGGAAGAACAAAAGGGAACATGCAATACTAAAACATATGACATATAAAACTGAAAACCTATCAGACTGCCTCAATGGAAGCTAAGGTTTTGCAGAATAAAAGATCAGTAGTGTTGAAAACAAGACAATGGCAGTTCAATCGAAAATGAAGGTCTAGTGTTAAAAGACTGAAAAAATACTGAACTGTCTCAACAGCAGGATAGTGGAAAGTGGTATGAAATATGAGAGTCCAGAAAGTAGAAGAGAGCAAAGGAGAAATAAAGTAAATTTTGATATTTTAGTATCATTGATAAAATTTAGAGAGCTATTATTTCAAGATGCTAATAAATCCTGGTCATAATACACACTAATCAGAGAATAAGGCATAATTTTAGGAGACTTCTAAAAAATGAAAAGAAAATAATAGAAGCATAGACTTAAGACCAGTTGTGAATCAGAAGAGTATGTGAACATAACAAAAGATAATTGAGAGATATTAAAGTAAAATGACTGAAAAACAAAAGAGAGAGAGAGAGAATACTCAGAGCAACCAAAGGTATTGAGGTAGTGTAGGCTGGAAATATTACTTTAAGAATTTCAGAAATTTCATGCAGAATAAATAACACATACCCCTTGCTAAGTATTTTATCCATATATTGCTGAGAACTAAGGATTTTTCCTTTTTTTTTTAATATGAAGGTTTCAACTGAAAAAGAAAATATTAACTAGAAGGACAATTATAAGAATTATAGAAAATCCCTCATTAAAAAAAAATGTAAGCCAGAAGACAATGGAGTGAGTGATAGGTTTAAAAAAGAAAACACTGCCAGCCCAGAATTCTATATCTAGTGAAATTATCTTTCAATATAAAAGTAAAGTAGGACCTTTTAAAACCAACAAGAGCTGAGCAGAAAAAAAAAAAAAAACATTTTTAGGATAGCTGGTGTTCAATGAGGGATTAGCATAATTGGTCTGGGGTGTCCGTTGTGTAGGATAGAGTTAAGTAGGTGGATATGCAATGTTTAAGCTCTGCACATCCCATAGAAGGGTTTGGCTCTTGGGAAGTAATCTCTAAATCCTTGAAATATTCTACCTGGTTAGAGTATCTTTGTATGTCCAACTTCTTGACCCAAGCCCGGTATTTTCACTATAAATATGAATTTGGGTTGAGTTTTTGGGCAATGCTATTAAAGTGTGACATCCTGAGGGTTTGAAGACTGAATCACTAGGTGAGTTACATGGTCCATGCCTACAGTCTCACCCAAAATAAAGCCCTAGACTATTATGGCTCAAGTGATCCAGACATTGGAGAAACAATGTAAGTGGCACAAGAATCCATTTATAGGTTTCTTAGGTCATCCTTTGAAATTTTTAAATTGTGCTTTCTCTACTGGCAAAGTGTGGTATAGAAAGTGTGCTTCACAAGGTTAGTTCTCATTTCAAACATTTTGTCCTGTGGTTTCCATAAATATATTTCATACCCTATGTTATGCATCCTAACTTGTAGTTAATAAAGTAGTTAATAAAGCAGCACTCTGATGGAATTCTATAGGATATGATAATAAGGAACATAGTTCTAAATGTTAAGTAAAAATAAATTTTAGTTTTAAAAGTAGATGGTACCTCAAGTACTGATATTTATGTCAGGATGATCTTACAAAATTGCTGTATCCCGCTGTGAGTTAATGAGCTTCCATTTCTGGCATTCCAATCATTTAATTTCACAGTTGTAAAACACAGCAGAAGTCACTGTTCTCATCACCTATTTTTCTTAACAAATAACAAAATAGGCTCAGAGAAGGACAATGATTTTGCCCATATTCACCTCCAATCCTGGAACAAAAACTAGGCTTCCTGATTCCTGATTAAATGCATTTTCAAGAATTTCAGCAAATAGCACAACCTTCATGATTAGTTAAGCTAGAGTTAAGTCTTGCATTGCCCTTTTTAAGTAGGTACAACTCTTAATTTTCAGTTATTTCATTAGAAAATTGCACCTATTCTAAGAATATTCTGGTAACAAATAGGAAAAATATCATAACACACAACCTAACTTTGTAAGACAAGCTCAATAAATATTACATAGTACAATAGTCATTATAAACCCCATTCAAGAGTGAAATTTTGACAATGATGATGCCACTGGTCACTGCATCAGCCAGGAACAAGAATTGTCTTGTGTTTTTCTTAGTATGCAGTGAATCAAAAAGGTCATTGGATAATAAATTTTTAATTCCATCATTTTTTCTTGCTGTAGTTATTGCTGGCCTATGTTCCTAAGTCTACTTTCTGTTGTAAATATGAGTTCATCCTTGGGTTGGAGGAATTACAGGTGTCTAAGGAGAATTTCTCAGAGTCCTTCCCAATACCCCAATACCAGAAAGTTTGATTAACTTACTTCCAGTCTCCCATAAAGTATTTCTACCATTTGGGAAGTGAGGCTAATTTTGTGTGTATTCATCGTTATGTGATACTATGCCTGTAAGTCTTCAGTTTAGATCATCCTTTAATAAAAGACATGGTAGAATAATGAGAATTTGTTTAGTGCATTCACAGAGGCTTCACTTATTCCTCTTCTACAATTAGCTGGCCAAAATTAACCTAAAATCTCACCCTTTCCATCTGGGAACTGGAGTTACCACACACTTGAATGACTGTAAAGGCAGTAGAAAAGACCCATGCTCTGTCCCTCCCTTCTTTCCCACATTTTAAAAAGAATAAAACTATAATGATTAAAGAGAAGAGGAAACAAATGATTATCAGTAAAAAATGAGCTTCTCTTTCATCTTACTTAATCTAAGACTGTCTATATGTTGTTGAGAAAAGTAATCCAGCCATATGTCATGAGAGATGGGTGATAAACAAAAATGCTAAAGCAAAACATTTATAGTTGTTGGAAGCAAATAGGGTTGGACTAACTAAACAAATTACTCATGTAGTAATAGTAGCTATGGGTGAATGTCCAAAAGCAGAGTTTAAACATAAACTTTTTTTTTTCAGTTTGCCCTCAGTGAAAACCACTCTCTCACATGCTTCTACTGTCCTCTCCCTTCTTCAGCACAAAACATCAATTTTTAGAATAAACCAATTGGATTTGTGTATATAAATGAAGTAAGATATGGGTGGCAGATGGGAGGGAAAAGAAGCAAATGGGGCAAAATAATTGACTGGTTTAAAGATATAGGTTGGCTCTTCAAATTAAATAATCTATATATTATGTCCCACATTCATTACTTTTAGAAACATCTATTGAATCTGGTGTCAGGCACTGAATTGGGTGCCAGAAATAGAAAGATTAATAATACTGTCCAGCCCTGAGAGAATTTACAGCACAGTGGAGGAAAGAGGTAAAGAAAAAGATAATTCCACCATAATATATTTAGTGTTGTGCAAATAGCCCTTGATGTTAAGGGGAAATTACTGGCTGGATACACCCTATTTCCTAAAACACATGAAGGAATTAGGCAGAAGGGTAATAGTCATAGATTAAGATAGGAACAAGGGAATAGTGGTGTTCTGGAAAATAGCAAGGATTTTTGGGTGACTGTCAAATTAGGATAAGGTAGAAAATCTACAAACAGTAAAGGTCACAGATGTAAGTAGGGAAAAATCACAAGTCCTCTATGCTACATAGTATAAATTACTTCTCTTTCTGAAGTTGATAATAAAACATCAAGAATGTATTTATTATTATACTTAATATATATAATGTATATATTAATACTTAATATATACATTACATTTACATATTTTATATTTTTTCAATATGTGGTCAGCTTTAAAAGTAAAGCAAAAGTGACTATCCTTCTAAGTTCAAATTCAAATGCGAATGAATGGGAGTGGTAGAAGTTAAGGGAAGATAACCAGAACTTGATGACCAATAAGACAACAGAAACAAAACAAGAACCTGACTCCAGGAATTATTCTTTTCACTGTTCATCTGAAGGAATTCAACACACATTTATATCAGTAGTTTGTCAATATGGATGCTGCTACTGTTTTTAGTATTTCCCCAAAATATCAAATACCTTCCAACTTCAGGCATTATGTGTTCATTAAAGGGATTTTTTTTTCAAATTATTAAATATTTAACACAGTGATTTAATTTAAGTCTCCCGTGACATCTCAATAGAACTTTACTAATTATCAAAACAAATTCTCCTTATCTGTACTTTTTGTCTCTTTAATTTGTTTTAATATTTTCACAGCATTAACACTTTTAATTAAATCACATAATTATTTGTTTATTTATTGACTATCTCCCTACCAGATTGCAAACTCTCTAGGCTCAGGAACTTTTTCTCTTTAAGACTGTTTTTAGTGCTGAGGACAAACCCCACCACCAAGTAGTTAGAATTCAATACATAATTATTGAACATAGAAAATGTACCATATTTTATGCCCTACCAATAAGTTACCAAACTCTCAACATCACGAAACATTAAATAAGAATGGTCACTAGAATAAATCTAGATAAACCATCTTAATTTTGAGATAACAAATTAATACTCCTAGTATGTCTTATTCCTTCCATGTCCAAAAGCATGTTAATGGTGAAATCCAGGATTTCTGATTCCTAGAGCAAGTGACCTGTCTTTGAGCTTACTCTCCAACATGCTTAGAAATTACAGCTTCTATTTTGTCTGTTTTCACTGTTCCATAGTTCTTACAACCATGCAAGGCTCACTGAGATATTTACTTCTTCTGGAACAAATAATTGAATGTATTCAACTTTTGTCACTCTTGATAATGAAACCAACTCACCAATTTCAATTCTGCCACCTGAAATTCTGACCGTTTCCTCATAATAATAGTGCCTGAAGTTTCAATCATCAGAACAACATTGTCTTTTCTTGAACACAAATATCAACATCACTTCTATAAGTCTATGGAGTATTGCTGGGAGGAAAATCAAGTTGAGTTCTTCATGAGTACAGAGAATTCTTAAATGGAATGAATTTAAGCTGTTAGTTATGAATCAAACCAGTAGAAAAGCACTTTGCCTATGAAGCTCCAGTTTCCTGAACTGATGCTAGAATAAAAAGACTTTGGTACTTACTATTTCACGCCTCAATAGTTGTGTTTAGCTTCTTAGCTTTCAGTGGTCCCAATCATTTTTCACTCTAGAGTTGTATGTTGCCTTCAATTCTAACTTAAAATATTGTCCCAAACTGAAAACATTGCCTCCCCAGAATCAACTAAAGATTGTTGATATATATATGTCAGATAGCAATATGTAAAGATATTTCAGCCAGGTTTCAAAGATTGATAGAAATGATAACTATTTGAAGATTTGTCACTCTAGCTTAATTCCACTAAACTCAGTGTTTCTAGGCTTACAGGTTGACCATGCTTTTCCAACAGGTTGGGCTCTGGGAAAAAAAAAATACAACAACAACAAATAGCACAAGTCTGAACTGAGGACCTTCACTCTAGATTGGTCAAAGTTCTTCCTTGGGAATTTTTAGACTTTAAAAGTCTATGCTTATGCTTGCATAAGTGGTATATATCACACCCTTAATCTGTTGAGAATAGTCAAACCCAGTTGATACTTAATATGATATTCATGTATGGGTGAAAAGAATGAGAAAGTCAAACGTTCCTGGTTTGCTCACTTAACCTATACCATGGGGCTGATAATATTTGCCCCTTGGAGTTATTAGGTATATTAAATATGTTCTAAAAATCAACTAGCATAGGTCTGCTCAGAATAGTTAGCTGAATCCAGAAATTGGTTATGTAGGTCCAGATCCTGAACCTCACAACATCTGATTGGGAATAAAGAGAATGCTATTTTCTGTACAGCAAAAGAGACATTAACCAAAACAAAGAGAAACAACTCAACACAAACAAAGTAAACAATCAAGTGGGGCACTTAGAAGACACTACTCCAAAGAGGAAATGAAAATGGCCAACAGGTATATGAAAAAATATTCAACATCCTTTACAATCAGGGAAAT